>NW_015151599.1:50620-58592 GCF_000732505.1 Cyprinodon variegatus
CTGTGAGTCTAGTTGTCTCTGGGTTGCTGCACAGCTATTTCTGAGTCTTTCTGAACTACAAAAGACAAAAAAGATATGTTGAATTTTATTATAGCATTGCATATTTTTTCTTGTAAACTTGGAGATATATTTTATTGCATGTTGCATATCCCAGTAAATCTGTTTCCCCTTTAAATCAGCAGCTGTCCCTAATTGCGTCTCTGCTCTGCTTAAAACAGATTTATCAGCCTGTCTACCAATATAATGATGCCAGAGAAAATCATTTTAAAAATATCTAGAAGCTCTGCAGTCTGATTCTCTGTTCAATAAGAAAACAATAGATATTTGTTTATTTTAATCTGTAACTCTGAGTAATGGTCCTCTGAGAAGCCCAGCTTTTTTAACTTATATAAATGATAGTGGCTCATGGACCTACAGACGCTTTCAATAGGGTTTATATTTTCCAAAAATGAGCTCAAACATATATTTACTGAATGCTTTCAAATGTAACTACTTTTAGCCTGTCTGACTGTTGTTTAAAACTGCAGTCATGTTATTATTTTATCTGTTTAAATGCCAATAACTCGCTCCTTTTGCATAAAGATTGATGCTGCATCTTCAGGGGAAGCTCAGACTGCAGTAAATCGGTGCTCTGAGTCACATGACCCATTCAGTGACGCTCTGACCTGTTAAAGTTCTTTAAAAGAGCAGCCCACACTGAGCTACAATGTACACCGAGGAAATGCTTTCTTATATATCTCAGATTCAGCTAATAATTGGGTCAAAGTTAACAGAGTTGGGTTAATGTTAGATGTCATTTTCAGAGACACAGTAATCAAGCTGGGCAGCTGCCATAAGTGAACACTGTGGGGCTTTCTGAAGTCTTTTTACTTCAAGCAGACAGACTATATTTGATTTGTTTGTAAATCATAATCTATTTGAGAAATGCCAGCTGAGCAGCTTTATTGTGATGCCAAATAAAAAGAAGCAGAAACAGAAATTTCCTCTACAGCAGAACTTTTTAAAAAAGCTTCTTTATCTAAAAGTTTATGGAGTGAATCTTGTTGCATTATTGTTGCAAACAAAGAACATGTTTTATATAAGAAAAAATAAAACACAATGCAATCCAGAAATTAAACTTCTAATAAGAAACATTTCTGAGATTAACTTTAAGAGTAACGTTGCTGTTCTGTCAAAATTATCTTTTTACATTTTGTTTCTTATTTTTTCAAATTTCATTAAAATGTTTAATAATTATTTCATATTATGATAATATTAGTTTAGATTATTTATTATTTTATTTAATATTTTATTTTTGAATGTTATTTTTTCAAAGTACTGTTTTTCAGATTAAGTTTTTAAAATTAAATTATTTTCAAATTGCGTTTTTTCACAGCACATTCTCCTCACTCCTGAATTTTTACAGATCTTCATCTGAAAAAAAGACATCTGAAAAAATAAAAATTCAAAATATAAGATCTGCAATTTATTTCTAAAATAAAGTTTGAAAAACTAAAAAAAAAAAATAATAATGAGAAAACAGCAGTTACTCCCACAACATTTTTTTTTAAAGCAGAAATATTTCCGATATACATTTCTGATTGCCTTTTTAAAATTTCCATTCACAAAATGTGTTCTTTGCTTAAAAAAAAATAATGGAACGAGATTCAATCTATAAACTTTTTTAAAAAAAATAATGGAACAAAATTCACTCCATAAGATTCTGCAGCTTCAGTTTCTGTTGTCACTGTAGATCTTTTTGTGCTGGTCAAAGTCTTAAACAGAATCTGTGCAGCTCAGTGCAGATTACAAACATACTTCATGCTTTTTAGAATATCCTTCCATCTTAAGCTAGCAAGAAAGCATCTTTAATAACTCATGAATTTGTTGATTTAAAGTCAAGTTGTTTTTTTAATTAATATATTGTTTTACCTTCTCCAGCCACTAGATGGCTCCAACGCGCTGCAAACCTGGGCTGATTTCTATACAATCTTTGAAGTTACCTCAAACTTGTTTTTTATCCTTATGGGGGAAGTTAATCCATAAGAACAATAACTTTTTAAAACTTGCCATGAACCTCAGAGATCCTTAAATCACCTTTTTATCTTCATAAATTAATTTGAGCCTGCCTTGATAAAGAGCTAATTTGATCAGTTAGTTGGAGAAATGCTCACCATTCTCATCTTGGAGAAGTTAACCAGGCCCTCCTCGGTGAAGTTGGGTGTCCCCTCCTCGATGAAGGCCAGGTCAGTGAGGTACATGCCCAGGTACGGGACACACGGAGGGTTGCAGCTGTGTACAAGAAGGACAAAAAAGAAATCAGACGGTATCATGCTGCGGGACAGGTATTGATTGTCTGTTTATCAGTCTCATTTTTTTCTGTAGTTACTTCTTCAGGGTTTCTCTGAGGTTCTTGAACCTCCCCTCTGATGATACGATCTTCTGAAGCCTGTCCATCAGAGCTTTGGTCTAAAAACCAGAAGATAAATCAACAGTTGAAGGTTTTATGTATAAAATGAAGCGAGTGGATTCAGCCGATTGAGTGATGGGATCTAAAACCTGTTTGCAAACTTTAGCCCAGGTCTTCTTCAGCCTGTAGATGGCGCTGCGATTGAGAGCAGAGGTGATCTCGAGCACTCCGTTGTAGTTGTTGAGGCAGCGGCAGATGTCGGCCACTGCCAGCCATTTCTCTATAGAGCCGGCGCGGGAAGCCACGTCAGAGTGAGCCATTATCTGAGACGCCACCAGGTTACTCATCTGAGGAGAGAAGACCAGAAAAATGGCTTTTTTTTTTTTAACTAACCATTTTATTAAGAAAGTTATACGACAGAGTGAGCAGGATTTTGGTGACCGATAGAGGAGGGCTGTGAGTAAAATAAAAGCACTTTCAAGGTTTTACCATCAGCTTCCTTCCTTCCTTCCTTCTCCATCCTTCTCTTCCCTACTGCTGCAGGAGTGATTCTCAGGGATTAAAGCAAAAAAAAATATCCTGAGCTTGAACTTTTTCGACACAAGCCATGCCAGGAGGGTGTGGGGGCATGCGATCAGAGATTGCATGAATGATTAAAGACTAAATTTGACTTTTCAAAATCCAATACCAAAAACTACCAGAAAATGCCAAAAGTGCATAAACTGCATTTCTCTGATATCCAGTTGTGCTGCTAAGCGTTGTCCTTAACAAGTTATAAATTAACTTACACTCTCAAGGTGAACTGTTACAAAGGTAGATGAAATTCAGTCTGGCATTTAGAGAACATTAAAAGTTTAAATAACTACACTGCAAAAAAAATGAAATCTCATTAAGTCCTTTTTTTCTTAAAATAAGTGAATTTTTCTTGAATTTAGGAGGTAAGTGAGACACTTTGCCAACGGATCAAGACAATTTATATTTAATATAAGAAAAAACAATTGTATTGTCTAATTTCAAGTGCACTTTATCTAAATATCTTATTTTAGGAGTAAAAACACTCATTCCATTGGCAAATCAACTCATTTACCTACTGTAATTCAGGATAATTACACTTAATTTAAGAAATTTTTACTTATTTCTAGATCGTTTTTACAGTGTACATAATTCAGCAATTTCAACATTTCAATAACTTTAAACTTTATTCATCAGTAATAAAATGGCAAATTGAATACACAGATGTTAATAAAACCAATACAAGTTAACATCAAAAACATCAACTGGTTGAAGTTAGGTCGACCAGGCGCTTGCTTTTGCACGCTGTGCTGCACAGCAAGCGCCTGGTTGACCTGACTTCCTGCCCTGTCTCCTCCTGCCATGTGTCATTTATTTTTCAGACCTTTATCTATGGTGGTGACATCTTCCCCAGAGTTCATGACCTGCATTGTTCCCACTCCATGCAATTCTGTTCTCTCTATCGTCCTTCTCTCCAAACATAAAGTTTCATTTATTTATTTTTTGACTTTTTACACGTCTCTCCGTTGAATGGACCCATAAACTGTGCAAAGGTGACTTTCTATGTAGAACTTCAGCTCTGTACCACAATCTATGTGGCGACTTGAGCAAGAAAAGAGAGGAGGAACACGCTTTCCTAAGACCCGCCCCCTTCTTCTTCTGATTGGCTAATACTGTTAGTTTCAGAGCGCTCCTTTTGCTACAATTGGCTGACAAACGCAAAGAGGGATGTTGATTGTTTTTTTCAAATTTAGTTATTCAATTGTATTTATTTATTCAATCTATATTTCGAGTGATTTTTTTTTTTTTTATCACGGGCAATCGCTACGAGCCGGAAATACTTGAAACCCTGCATTCTACAGAGGCAATGTTATTTCAATTTTCTGATTGCTTTATGGTAAATCTGAAAATGTTAGCTTTGGATATTAAACTATTAAATATAAGCTTTTATTATTATTATAATTTTTGAAAGAAAGTAGAATAAATCATCTATGAAACAAAAAGGAAGAAACTATCTTTACACATTTGTGTTGGAAAGTAAACTTTTATTTCTTACGTCATTGAAATGCTGGCTGGTTTTCATGATGTACGGCGTTCTCTCCGACTTGTCCACCTTCATCCATCCCTGACCCAGGAACTCCCTGAACAGACACACAAAGTCAGACAGTCGCTCAGATGCTTTACAAATGGGCTCTCATCCCTTCAGGTTTTCACACACTTGAAATCAAATAAAAAAAAACAAAAATAATGCTTTTTAATTTCTGTTCCAACTCTTTTGGTCATTACTTCATATAACTGCCTTCTGATTTTTAGGGTTTTGTCCCCATCAAGTTTGCTCATTCAAAAACTGAAAGGTTTGGCAGGTTTTCTTGGTATTAAAGCTGCAACTTAGTCAGACTGGAAGGAGAACGTCTGTTTACAAAAACTGGATTCTCGCCACAGATTGGCCGTTTGATTTGATGTGAACTCTAACTGAGCCTGACCCTCTCTATCTCTGACTGTAGGTGAAAAAGAAATCCTTAAAGGAATAGTACACCCAAAACATGATTAGCCTTCATTTTCTACTCACCCCCATGCTGAACAACACTCTGGAGTACTTTTTTGATATCTCAAATGCATCTGGAGATCTGGGAGGCTTCTTGCTGTCTGCTGACATTCAAATAATGGAGGTCTATGGCGCCCGAGACAGAAAGGTCCATAAAAGTCCACAAAAAACGTGTCAATATTCCTCCATACTGCTCGTCCAATGTATTCCAAGTGTCCTGAGTGGGTAGCGTCCATAATTTACTCGAAACGAAGTCATTTAGAATGTTTTTAGAGCATAAACAGTAGTGTATAGGATTTCCTGAAAGCACGTTCACGACGCTACGGAAGCCGGCAGACCAAACCAGATGAAAGTGCGCATTCAGCGTCTGCTCTGCCAATAATGCAAGAGTAGAAGAAGAAATGTGCTGTTTACCTGTGCAAAGAAAGAAACAACGAAAGAAAAATGTCTGAGGACTTCAGTGTTGAGGAAGAGCATGAGTTCTTTGCCGAGCTGAATGCGCTGGTTTGGTCTGCCGGCTTCCGTAGCGTCGTGAGCGCGCATGTGCGCGCTTTCAGGAAATCCTATACACTACTGTTTATGCTCTAAAAACATTCTAAATGACTTTGTTTCGAGTAAATTCTGGATGCTACCCACTCAGGACACTTGGAATACATTGGACGAGCAGTATGGAGGAATATTGACACGTTTTTTGTGGACTTTTATGGACCTTTCTGTCTCGGGCGCCATAGACCTCCATTATTTGAATGTCAGCAGACAGCAAGAAGCCTCCCAGATCTCCAGATGCATTTGAGATATCAAAAAAGTACTCCAGAGTGTTGTTCAGCATGGGGGTGAGTAGAAAATGAAGGCTAATCATGTTTTGGGTGTACTATTCCTTTAAAGTAACATTAATAAACCGGTATGCTGTGCAGAGGTCGCCATGGATATGTTTACATCTCCCTTTAATTTTGTAGGTGCATTTGTATCCCTATCAGCCTTGTTGTTTCTAAACAGGTTGTTTAATGATTGATATCAGAGAGGTGGAGAAAAAATAAATGATAGGAAGCAGAGTATGTGTACTCACTCGTAGGGAATACTCCTGAAAACGATGTAATCCAGCAGGGTGATCTGCTCTGCCACCTCCATGGCCGACAGCGACTCAAAGGACTCAGCTTTGGGACTCTCCGCCTGGATCCAACAGACACATTAGCTCAGTGGGTGGAAAACGGGACACAAAGACCACAAAAGTATGGAGGGATTTTTGTTCCCTCATTGTTGCAAGGGCAGAGCACGTTTTTAAAATGGAAATAAATAAAAGTCAAAACAGAAACAAAACATTGAGAGTAACTTATCTCAGATTTCACTTTTTCTGCTATAAAAATATACTTATTTCATTTTAATCAAATGTCTGTTTTTCAGAAAGAGTTTGATGAATTGCTTTCTCTTTAAATTGTGTTTCATAGATCACATTCTCTTCATGTGAATCTCAGTAAAGGCTTCACATTGACCAATAAAAATGTAGTTGGTAACCTTCATGAAGACAAATATGGAGTGAAAGTTGTTCCATTATTGACGGAACACAAGAAGCCCTTTTTTTAAATTGAAAAAACTAAATCCAATCCAGCAATGAGACTATAAACAAATTCTTAATAAAAAAAAAAAAACGTTTTGAGATTAACTGATTTTTATTCGTTCACCTTTTTCCAGATTAAATGTATTTATTTTTTTTTTAGCAGATTTTATATTTTTGCATTCTTTCAGATTAAATTTAGCAAAATACATTCTTTTTTCCCTTCACTTCAAGCCCAATACAAATGCTCGCTTTCGATGCACACATTGAACAATAAAATGGTGTTGTTGACGCCTTTTGTTTGACAAAAATGCAGTTTGTAAAACTCAAAATAAAAGAGAGGAAAAAACAATAATCTATGTGAAATATGTGAGAACGGCAAAGATACTTTAAAATCTTTTTCTGATTACAGAGTTTCATTTCTGGGTTGCATTTAAAATTTTAATTTACAAAACGGGATCTCTGCATACAACAATAAATGCACTAAATTCACCCCATAGGCTAACAGAAAAGTGTCTCCTTTTCTAACCCACATAAATGAAAAAAAAGGTTATCTGGAAAACCCAATTTGAAAAGAATAAAATCAGCAAATCTGAAATCTTTATGTAAAACATGAAAAAACAAAACAAATAAAATTATCTAAAAAAATTACATTTTTTGATAAAGAAGTTCTTAAAAGTTTTATTTCTGGATTGCATTTTTTCAAATTTCTATTTACAAAACCTGCTCTTCGCTGCAGCATCGGAACAAAATTATCTCTATGCTAGCGTCACATGAATCTGCGGAAAGGATAGGATCAGCAACACAGCAAACATGGAAGTGACATTTGACTGAGGAATCTGGACAAGTTTAAAGCAATAAGAGCTGGTATTAGTTCTACATAAATAAACTGAAGTGAATTGGTGGATTTTTAAAGGAGAGGAGATTCCTCATCACAGCAATTTTTAAACTTACCGCAATGAAATGCAGAAGAGGACAGCTTTTCTGTTACAAAATGAAAGGAGAAGTCGGTTTAACCGATTTTATAAATTGAACCCTTTCAGTAAAGTGTTAATACGCTTTAATTCAGACCATTTGCAGGATGTCCTCTATCCTCAGCTGAGTGTCGTCTTGTTCATCCTGAGAAAGGGCGCTGCAAAGCAAACCACAATATTACAGCTGTAAGTGGAAGATATATTAAAAAACGTAACCTTTGGCTGAAAAAAAAAAAAAGAACCAAATAAATCAAATAAAGCTATGATTTTAAATCGGTTATCTTAGGGGAATGTGGCGTTCTGCACCTTAATATGTTGGTTGCTGCTTTTCTCTCTTGGGGCAGAAGATCTGGGTCTCGCAGAACCTCCTCCAGAAGACCGATCACCCCCGTCTTCAGCTCACTGTTCATATCAAAGTCCTGATAGACAAACAGAGGAAACTTCACACCCTAACAATGCATCAGAGACAACTGCTATTTTGTAGACTCAGTTCACCTGTG
>NW_015151599.1:59012-60624 GCF_000732505.1 Cyprinodon variegatus
GCCATCATCTGCAGGGGTTCTCAGCCATGTTTCCTGTCTAGTTAGGAACTGATGGTGGAGGAATTTGCCTACAAAAATATAAAAAAACTGCTAATGGTTATTTGAACTAACTATTAAACACAAATCTGTAATTCATGAAACCGGACTGTGTGAGATTAAGAACAGCAACTGATTAGTGTTATTATAGAGATATTTTAATGGAAGGTTAAGAACATCTGTCACTCAGCTTAATTTTTCAACACACGCAAAAAAACAAGTTCTTTTTTCAAGTTAGAAAATTAGCAGCTTATATAATGTTAAATAAAAACGACAGTTCTCTGGGACTCCCTGGGGATCAGGGTGACCTTTCTGAGTGATTCCATGGGGGGAAGGACACGCGGCGCAAAGAGCACCTCTGTCAGTGGAGCGGTGATGGGAGAGGAAAAACGGCGAGAGCAAAAACAACAACTAGCGTTTTTTAGATGCGTCTATGAAGGGGGCTTTCTCCTCCAGCTGTGTGTCAAAAGAACTGAGGAACATGAAAAATTGCAGCTATGGCAACTTTACAGGCTTTATTTTCCAGATTAGCTCAAACTGGCATCACGATTTTTATTGCCTAGTTAGATGTTTTATTTATGTTTGTAGTTGCATGTTAAACTTCCCTGGAAGATATAAATAGTAATTTTATAAGATGAATGGGAATTAAGACAAAATTAGATTTTTCACCATGGAAACAAAGGTGGATCTTCAAAGAAAGCATTTAGTTCCCCTTTTATTTCTTTGGTGGTTTAAAGATGTTTAACGAGTGTAATTGATATAAAAGCTGCTATATAGTGACGGCCTATGGTCGGTCTACCTGATTGTTAATGAAACTCTCTTTAGCTGATGCAATGCACTCTAACACACTTCCTGCTATTTTGGGTAAAGCACCGGACCACCATATCACATACGCTCAAATGTTAACAGCGAATATGAGATTGCTAACTCAGAAAAGGATCCATCAAGAAGTTCTGACAACCAAATCAAGCCTGACCATAAGGCAGTCTAATGTAGTTCAATCTGAAAAACCCACACAATGAGAAAAAATAATTAGAAGAAATTTATTGATAGAATTACTTAGTCTTTGGCGCTCAGACCTCGGCAGGAAACAGATACCCCATTTACACTACCCTTGAAAAACAGTGCCAAGACCGGTCCGAGCTCAGTAACTGAGATAACTTATCGTGTGTAAATGAAAAACAAACTGAACTGAACCGAGCTAGACACAACCGAACCGAGCTAACTGCAGACCAGTTCCAGAGGTGGGCTCGGCTCGGTTTTTCCCTGGCTCGGTTCCCTGATAACAAGAGGGCATGAGCAGAACACGTCATCTCCGTCTGGCTGCACATCGCGATTCACACTTCATTCCAATAGTTGGCAGTAATGCCCCTCCAGAAGTTTCTTGCCAACCAACACAAAACAGAAGAAGAAGAACAACTATAAACAACAATCAAAGGGTGTTTCTCAATATTCGTTCTTGAGTGTTCTTGTGTGCTCGTGTACTTGTGACACGTCATCAGCCTCAGCCCGAGTACCGTTCCAATTCTCAAGAACGCCAGATCGAGAACGCATCAAATCCCCGGATGTTGTTCTC
>NW_015151599.1:62589-77260 GCF_000732505.1 Cyprinodon variegatus
CCTGTGATGACGTCACGAGTACGCTTCTGCTCCAATACACATACGTGCTTGCGTGCTCGCATTCTCGTCAAGTCCGCTCTTCCTGCGTTCTCGCCAAGAAAGGACTTGACGAGAACGCGAGTACGTACTCGCGTTCTCGTGAATTGAGAAACGCCCTGAATGTGACAGCTGCCGCCATTTTCATTTGCTTGATTCCCTCCTTTTTCGTCTTCTTCTTCTTGTGTTTTATGGCGGTTGGCAAACAACTTTTGGTGCATTACCGCCACCAACTGCTTGATTTCCTCCTTCTTCGTCTTCTTCTTGTGTTTTATGGCGGTTGGCAAACAACTTTTGGTGCATTACCGCCACCAACTGCTTGATTTTCTCCTTTAATACTGGCAGTAATACTGCAGATCGTCACTGGGAGGCGAGGAGTCGAGATAGCGTGATGTGTAAACTGTCGTCAGAACCGAGCTCGGCCTGGTTAACTGATCCGAGCTCGGACCGCTCTCGGCATGGATCGGTTTTTCAAGGGTAGAGTAAATGGGGTAATAGAGCTGATTTTTGATTGATACGCATGAACAGGGCTGCCCCCCCCCCCCCCCACGCCTTAAACTGGTGGTGGAGTGGAGATGAAGTTGGGCAGTATGTAGACTGCTGCTTAGTCAGACAGTGTGCTCAACTTTATGGGGAGGTCCAGTGGACTGCGTGAGCCTGGAAGATGGAACCTGGAAGATGGAAGTCCAGTTTGGATAACACAGGTTGAGAGAACCTGTCCATGATGAGCAAGCATGAAGTGACAGTGGAGAGGAAAAACTCCCCATTGGGAAGAAACCTCTGGCATAACTCAACATGGTGGTCTTCTGCCGGACCGGTTGAAATGAGGCGCGGAATGCAGTAAGAGTCTGGGAGGAATGAAAGTCTGATGAAGTTTTAGCTACCATGGTGGAGGAAGTCTGGAGGTGGGTTAAAAAGAGGCCCTCTGAATGAAGTCAGACAGCACAACCACCACCTATGCACTAGGTAGCAGACAAGTTGTGGATCTGAGGCCTTTTAAGATGAACTTTGGACGCTCATTGGCTTTTGTGAAGGCACGGTTCAAAGCTGATAGACTAAACATTTTATTCAGTTGAACTTCCACCTAGGCTCCATCTCAATCAAATCTGACCGACTTTAATGTACGGATCTGTTCAGCCATCACAGAAAACTACAGTGACAGACTCAGAGAGGTTTGTTTGTTTTACGCAGCTTTCCTTTGATTGCTGTTTTGTTGAGTGCCAGGCTCTTATTCTCCTTTAGCTCTCCTCCACTCTGCTAATCTGGTAAACTGCTTTCACATGGAACTCTTCCTATCAATACCTCCCCCTCCCAGTCGATCTTCTCCAGATCGTCTCGATGCCTGCATGTATATTCCCAGTGATTGCATGCACCACTTTCCTGAGTCTTCCCTACCCTCACTGGGTTCTCGTTTCCTTCCATTTCTGGTCATGACATGGACTACCTCTGCTTTCCACTAACTTATCTAGCATGCTAACAGCCTGTCCATCTTCATCTGCCTTCTCCAGCCGGTTGACAGCTTTTTTAGCCTGTTACCAGCCTATCAGTCTTCATCTGTCTTCAGCCTGTCACTAGCCTGTTCAGCCAATCATCAGCTTGCCCCCAGTCAGTTAATTTTTTGTCTTTTTGTTTCAGGTCATGACCTGAACTATCTGTGCCTACCACCAGCCTCTTACCAGCCTGTTAAGCCTACCATCAACCTGTTTTCTGCCTGTTCAGTCTTAATTTGCCTTCTCAAGACTGTCACCAGCTTGTTCAGCCTGCCAGCAGCCTGCTCAACCTGTTCATCCTAAAAGCCTGATTTGCTTGTCACCAGCCTGTTCAGGCTGTCATCAGCATGTAAAGCCTTGCTCTGCCTTCCCAGCTTATTCAGCCTGCCATCAGTCTACCTCATTTTAATCAACCTTTTAATGTTTGTTACCATTCTGCTCAGCCTGCCACCAGAGTGTCACCAAGCTGTTCAGTCTTTATCTGCTTTCTAAAGCCATCTTTTAGGCTGTTCAGCACTCATCTGACTTATTCAGTCTGTCACCAGCCGGCTCAGCCTATGACCAGCCTGTTCAGTCTTCATTTGTCTTCTCCAGCCTGTCAACAGTCTATCATTAGCCTGGTTAGTCTTAACCTGCCTTCCACCATCCATTAACTCCCCAGCATCCAATAAACCTTTCAAGCCCGACACTGGGGCTTACTATTTTACCTCGTTTTTGGTAAGACTCACTGCAAAATGTTGTAAATCTAATACAATTAATAAACCGAAGGCTGAAACCCAAATCCTTCCATTTTTTTTTTATCAGAATGCTGACATGAAAGCTGATTCCTTTCGTGCAGCAAAGCCCTGCGCCGACTCACCTGGGAGTGTTTGGAGACCCAGTGGCGCAGCACGTTGAGGACTCTGTTGGTAGCAGCTCTGCGGATGATGAATTCCTTGTCACATGTTTTCTCAGAGTTACTGAAACCTAGAAGGGCAAAAAATAAAATAAAAATGGAGGCGTGAAAATGAAATGAACCGAATCCAGACATGCATACTGCACTAGCAGCATCTATGGTGATGATATTTGACAAAAAACTTCAAAAGGAAGACCCGTTTTGTACATAAATCGTTTGTAAAGATCTGTGGTTTGAACAAATAACAATTACATCTAAAATTGAATGAAAAGAAATGTTTTTTTGGAAATTAATTAACTTTTATCTTTTACTCTATCACTAGAAGTTTACAGTAGCAGCCATTGAAAGTGGCCATTTCCAGTCAAACCCCAGCCGAATGGCAGCCCACTTCCCTGCAACTCCCAGCAAAATCCCCTCCAACTTCCACACTGGAAAAATAATCTAGAAATAAATAAAAATGTCTTAAATTAAGTGTATTTACCCTTAATTTGAGTAGGTAAATTAGATGATTTGCCAATGGAATTAGTATTTTTACTCTTAAAATAAGATAATTAGATAAAATGCACTTGAAATAAGACAAGGCAAGTGTTTTTTTTTTAATTAAGTGTAAAATGTCTTGATTCCATTGGCAAAATGTCTCTTTTACCTCCTCAATCCAAGAACAAATGCAGTTATTTTAAGAAAAAAAATAACTTATTTAGACTTAGATTTTTTTCCAGTGCAGCCACCGGACTGACCCCATCTAGCATGTTTTAATACTCTGACTCCACCCTTTCACTGAATTACAGGGTCTGACCAGGAGATGATGCTTCTCTTTAGATCTTAATGTCCACAAATGATGACAGAAAGAATATTTTAGTACAAAGATTGATGGATCAGGCAAGGGCCCATCAAGGAAAGTGGGGAAATTTTGAATGGCTACTACTGTAAGTTTACAGTACAGTTTACAATAAGGCTGCCCTTTAAGATAAATAAAGACATTTCATGAATTAATCTGTAAAAACTGCTGTATATGTTGCATGCTAAAAGTTGCTTTGCAAATGCTTTAGCAATAATAAATGAAATATTTAGTTGAGCAGATTAGGCTCATTATTTGTGTTTTAATTTCTTTTGCACTGCAGCTTTACCAAAGGTTCAAGCTAATCATTTTAAATAAGAAAAAAATAATAATGAAAGCTGATTATATTATGGTCTTCATTTGCCTTTTGAAGCAGAAATCTCCAACACATCGTTTACTTCCTTCCTCTTATCTTTAAATTACATTATGCTGTCATTTTTAACTGCTCCAGAACATATAATTCAATTGACAACCCAACCAGAGCTCCCTCCCTCCCTCGGCTACATCCGCCGTGACCTTCACGACTCACCCTGCGAGCTGCTGTGCCCTGCGGCGGCCGTGGCGATGGCGAACGCCGACGCTGGCGACATGGTGCAGCGAGAGTTCTCACCGGCTGCGACTGGAAGCAACCAGAAAAGTGAAGGAAACAAAGAGAAAAGTCTGCTCAGTGGAAACACTGCAGTTAAAATAGCCTCAAGTAAAAACATAGATGCATGGTTTAAAACTCTGATCTGTGTTTTGACTAAATCTTAACAGAGAACCAAATTGGTCTTGTAGCTGATTTTGTTGTTTTTCAATTGGAATGTACATAAATATGTCACTAAACTGAAGGTTATCCTGTATTAATAATAAAACCTAGCTTTCTATCAGAGTTTTATTGCATCGTAGCAGCGAGCTGCTGCAGTTCTGTACCTCCAGACTGTCTGTATCGCAGATGTCTTGGTGTGGACGGGGAGCGGCAGGGAGACAAGTCCCCCGGCTCACTGGTGGACGGGGACTCTGGGATAAACTTGTCCAAGGACACAGACTCCAGGACAGCTGTGAGACAGAAAAGGTCAAACGTCCAACAGGAATCTATGGAGGACCAGCTCTACTAGATTTAAAAATAAATACAGAAATAAATAAATGAGTAAATAAATAAGCATGCAATTAATTGCTCCTAAAAAATACAATAAATGAATAAATGTAGGTAGAAATTAAATTATAAAGTGAGACATAAATGTATATATCTCTTAATTTGCTTCTTTATTTATTCCACTTTGTAATGATTACCTTATTTAATTATGTGCATGTTATAACATTTTTGTCTGTTTTATTCTTACTTTTTATTTTTTTTACCCTATTTATTTCTTGAATGCTATTTATTTCTGCCTGAAATTGAGAAACAGCCAGCAACTTCAGACTCTCCTGTCCTCCTGTAGAAAATGCTAACCAACCCGCGGGCAGAAGTTGACCCTCTAAGACAGGGGTCTTCAACGTTTTCCAGGCCAAGGATGCTCAAACTGATGACGAGATGGAGCGGGGCCCCCTAATTATACATAGACTTAGACAGACTTAGACTGTACTTTATTGATCCCTTGGAAAGACTCCCTCTGGAAACTAAGGTTACCAGCAGCTTAGAGGGCAAGAAAATATTAAGTTAAATTAAAATTAAGCAAAAGAAATACAAATACAATAATACAAATACAAAAAATACAGATTAAGTACAGTGTATATAATAGGAGTTGTGTGTATGTAATATAGGAGTTTATATATATATATATATATATATATATATATATATATATATATATATAGGAGAAACAGAGTTCTATCAAACTGGTCCTAGAGTCACTCTATTACAGATGGAGTAATGTAACGATTTTCTCCCTGGGATTATTAAAGTATTTCTGATTCTGATTCTTATTCCTGGTTGATGGGACAGGTGTTGTGAATGAAACGGTGCCCAGTTTGAAAGAGCTCCATCTTCTGCCTCCATTTATCTGTTTTCTACAGTGTGTTGAATTCATTTTAATGTGGATTTAAAGACATTTCAATTAGTGAAAAAAACTGCAGGGGGAATATAAAAAAAATCTAATCAACCAAAACTTTTGCGACTCCCATACAGTACCTCCGTTGACCCCCTAGGGGTCGCAGACCCCCTGTTAAAGACATCTATGATGCAGCCCTTCCTCATTTTTGCATAATGAGGCAGAAATGCAGACAGAAATGTAAAAACGACGGGGCAGAAATAAATAGCATTGAAGAAATAATTAGGGTAACACAAATACAAAGGAAGAATAAAACAGACAAAAATATTATACCATGCACATAAATAAATACTTAGAAAATAGGTAATTAATAAATAATGTTGAAAATTATAACGGACAATAAATAAATAATGTATTTATTTCATATTTTCTAAAGATTTTCTGAGAAAAATGCAGTTAATCTTGAGACCATTTTTGATTAAGAATATTTTTTTCAAGTTTTCCTTTCAGATTATAATGGAATAAAATGTACTGCATACTAAGTGAGATTAAATGTAGCAATAAGGTATTTATATATTCAATTTAATTTAATTTAAAAAGCAAGGATAAACAGTTTAACACTTAACAAGATTAAACATGCTTCCTTTAAGCTTAAGAAATAAATCCTTAGAAAGTCCACTATGTTCAGCTGTAGCTCATGAACACAAGACAAAGGGTGAAGATCTTCCTTAGAAATGAGTAGAAAAGAGCAGTTTGAACAACCAAAAAGCCTGGGATCCTGTGGATATACTAGTCTATTTTAGAGCAGTCATTGATGAATGGATCATATTTTGCCAGGACGACCAATGAGAGCTTCAGCTTTGTTTTAAAAATCAGAAACCAATAATGTGTCCCTTTTTGGTTTTTAATTTCTTTATTCATGACTCCCGCATCATTACAGCTATGGTAGTGGTGGGTATGTTTGCAATTTTTTTCTTTTCTCTAACTTTTGCTCCATCTGCGATGGTGCCGTACTGTGCTTTATCTGATGAACTTGTTTCTGCAAGAAAAAAGACATGTGAACTCAATAAGGCAGGAGCCTGTCTTTTCTCTTATAGTAAGGAGAATATTGGAATTTTAATTTGATTAATTTTTATAGCGCCAATTCATAACACATGTCATCTCAAGGCACTTTACAGTTCATCAGATCATGCAGTCAGATTGATTCAAAGTTTTCTATCTAAGGAAAACCAGTTGATTGCATCGAATCATTGACTCGAAGGCAATCCCTCACACTAAGCATGCTTGTAGCGACAGTGAAGAGGAAAATCTCCCTTTTAGCAGAAAGCCATCTGCCGAGGCCGATTAGGGTTCAAGGAGACAGAAGCAGAGATACTAAAGGCGGCCCCATCCAGGAAACATACAGCTAGGCAGACGAGCTCCGAGCCAGCTCCCATGTAAGAGGATGAAGAGAGCACATCCAGCCAGTCAGAGTCAGAGAAACAGGACTACACTGGAAAACAGGCCGATCTCCAACATCTATAAACAAAGGTGTTGATGGGAGCCTCACAGCTGATATTTCTCTCCAGGATGGAGTCACAGCCAAACAGGAACAGACCAGATGAAGCTACTATGAGAAAAAGCAGAGAGAGCATAACCTTAGAGATTGAATTAATAGATTCTGCAGAGTGGGAGAATAGAGATAGAATGAAGCAGAATGATGAAATAAGGAATTTTTCATCATTCTAGAATTTCATCCACAAGTCATGTTTGTTTCTGTGTTTTGGATACTTGAAAGAAGGAAATGTTTGTTAAAATCCACAAAACAGGCTTAAATCAGAGGCAACCAGACCTATGCTCAGTTTTTTCTGAAGATCTTAAACACTTATCCAGGAGTCCAGGATAGATGGTAAAACATCCTCAGAAAATCTGAGAGAGAGACTGGGTGGAAGTCTCAGATTTAAGGCTGTTTGGCGGTGGTTCTGATCCAGATGATTGAGAATTTAAACATGCATTTTTGTTAGCATCACAATCATTTATGATTATGTCTTTTGACCCGCACCTAATGGAGAAGGAAAAAAAGAAGAAGGAAAACAGGGTACACAACCAGTAAGAGGAAGAGGACAGACATCAAGAACAAATTAGGCTTCCTTATCACCTCAGCCAAAAACAGAATTATGGGTAAACCACAATCATCCAAATGAACAGAAGAAAACACTGAGATATTCCCACCTCATGCCCGAGGCTATTTCAGAACTGGACAGCTCCTTCAGTGAAAGATTACTTCACCGTAGATAAACAAAGCAACGTTACCGTAGATCCTTTTTCTTTATCTAGACTTTACATCCAGAACGTAATTTGTATCACTTCTATCTGCTCAGTAAATATTTCTGTGCACTTATGCTGTTATTATCAGTTTATCCGCATAAGGTTTGTCATAGTAATCTGAGTTCTGTTTCAGTGCAAGATTGGTGTCTGTACTTCAACTGCTCCTGGATGAATGGCTGGATTACTGGCTCATCGCATCCTGATCTGTTTTTTTATTTTTATTTATTTTTGAGTTTTTACAGCACTAGTGGCTCGTTTTTATGGATGGGAGGCTGACAGGAAAGGGGGTATGAGAGAGGGGGAGACAGGACCACAGGCTGGATTCGAACCCAGGTCGCCCGCATTGAGGATAAAACTCTATGTCAGCTAATATTATCTATCCCTCCAAACAACAGTCCCACAATCACCTACTATACTATACTACACCTACTATAACCTCACTGCATGTTTACAGCCTCCTCATTCTATGCATCACCTGGTGTTACTAAAAGTAATTAAGTAAACAGGATGCAGTTTATTTATAGTGAAGATCTTATCAAGTTTATACTATTTGATTCCAACTAAATGCCAATAAAAAAAACAGTAGTTAAAAAACAACAAAAGATAAAATAGCTTTGATTAACAATAATCAATTAAATTGTTCAAATAGCAAAAAAAAAAGCATCAAACAAAATAATGATAATGATGAAATAAAAAGCTGTCTGAAAACAGGTAGAAACGGAAATGAGATCTAAAGCTGAATAATTAGATCTTAAAAATATATGAATGAACATGACTATATGGAAAGGCTCCACATGAAAACATGAACTACCTTTACCCTCATATGACTTTTTTTATGTTACACTTTTTATTCCTCAAAACTTCACTACTTAAAACCTGCTTCCCAGCTTTTCTTTTTGCAAACTCACTGATGACATCACGGATAGAGACCTGCTGTTGATCCTATCTCTGCCAGCCCACTGATCATCCACCTACCCTGGGAGAGAAAAGGTTGTTTTTTATTAATTCTGGTTTAGAAAAGCTCTGTTCTGCAGATGCAGCAGTTCCTGGTGGATTGCAGGCTGTCCTTAGAGCGACCCAAAGATTCAGGTGGATTGGTGAGTAGATGAGGGATTTTGTGCTTGGGGATTTTTCCATCTCTGAACCGATTTTACTTTCATCACTGTTTTCTAAAGATAAGCTGCTCTCAGGGAAGTTTACGCTGCTCCTTACTCATTGGGCCCCAAGAGAAATAGATTTTTTCATCTATAAGTGATGATTTTTACATAATTTAAGACGTATTGGTGTAAAAATGCACAAGCTTATCATTAAATTGTCTTTTTGTCACTATATACATATAAAATAGTGATTCAAATATTAGTTGCGTTGCTTCTCACCACCTGATGGTTAACCTGGCTAGAACTATTGTATCTCTGTGATCAAGTACTTAGTTAAAAGTAGTTAACCACAGTCTGATCTTAAAACACACTCAACTCTATTAAGATAATTAGATATTTTGCTCTTGAAACTGTCATGATCTGCCCTGATAGCTCACCTTAATTTTTCATTTCACTCATCTGCCTAACTGCCCGGTCTCTATTATCTATTATCTACACTATCTCTAATATCGCTCATCTCATCCAGCTGAGTCTGCTCCTTTATATTCAGTTCAGCCCAGCTATCGAGGCCAGATCATTGTTTGCAGCCTGTCCGTTTGTAAATGTTATTCAGTCTGTTAATTAGTTTAGTTTTGTTTTAGTTGGTTCAAGTCCTGGTTCCTGGTGGCCAGTAGATTGAGTGGGTTTTCGTCTCTGTCTTGTCTCCTGATCGTGTCCTGGTCATTCTCCACGGAGCCCTCAGGGTTTTTGCTCGCAACACGGAGAAGGTCAGTTTCATTCCCGTAAGCCTGGCTCCTTAGGGGGAGACCAGTTTAAAGTTTCCTGCAGAAATCCCGGTACCATGTCTTGTCTCTATCCCCTCAAGCACTGAGGCTGCCCGTCTGCATATGAACCTGCCTGTCTGCATCTGTGCGTGTCTGTCTGGGCACGATCCTGGACCCGTCTGACTCTGTGCCTGCCTAAACGCTCTGGGGATTCTTGGAACCCAGGAACTGTTCCTCGGTGGATCAGAACCCCTGATCGGACTACAGACCCCTGGATTTCCGAACTGTTCCTCTCTGATCTGTTTTTCCCCTGACCTGGATCAGATGCATGCATGTTCTCCGGGACTACACCATCAGGGACACTCTGGGCGGCTCAGGGCCGCATCTCTTTGGCAGTGCGTCAGCTGAACCTGCCTATAATTGAGAGGATAGACTGAACTGTTAAAACAGGTAAGTGACTCACTTGGATAATCATCTCCTGTCAGATGATCGTGGTCACTTACCTGTGTTTCTCCCTCCAGAGTGTCAGTGATTGGGCTCTGCCCCGCCCCCCTCCTGCAGTCGCTGCGGTCGTGGTTCTACAGCTTCAGTTCTGTTTTATGGTTTTGTTTTAATAAACGTTTTGAACTTTCCTACTGACTGTTTCACCTTGAATACTCGGTCCATCCGTCCCGTTTTCTGACAGCAATAAGAATATAGAGGTGTTTATTTCTTATTTTGAACATAAATCTTCCTGTTCGTTTAGCTCAAATCAAGGGAAAATACGCTATTTCAAGAAAAATCAACCCACTTAGGCTCTAATTATTTCAGTGTTTTCTATTCACTGTGTGTGGATTTACATACTATGATACATCTGTACAGTAAATAAGTGTCTCATGGAGAGTATCACATTTTATTCTGATAAATGTGATTATAGGTGAGATTTAGGACTAAATTCATCAGACAAATGCAAACGTCCAACATTTCTGCGACTCAAGTTGAAAGTGGTCACAAAAAATCCTTAGGAGGTCCCTGAACTTTTCAAGGGTATCAGAAACTTTAATGACGTGTAGAAATATAAATATATTTAATTAACAATATTAAAACAAAAATGGTATGCAACATAAGTAAATATTTCTCTCTATGTGAATGGATATGAATAATTTTTGAAACGATCTAAAACTGTTTTGCATGAGATTTTGGGTGGCAGGTTTCTATTAAAGATTGAGCTGAAGAGCTTCTCATTGTATGTCATTATTCTCTTTTTTATCTCCGTCCTGTTTCTATAGTGATCATCCTTTGTGCTGCAGACAGATGTGGATCTAGAAGCCTGATTATTCCTCTGTAGAGCGGTGCTGACCCATTTCTGTCTTCCACTTTGCTTGATTTGCTAAAACACGATCAAAGACATGTCCAAGTCTGGTGTAACATTAGATCTAAATGATTTATGCATACTGTAGTTCCATCTCATTATGGCAAGAATCCTCACTAACGCCTCAAAAGTGCATGGCTCCAAGTCTCTTTAGCCCATTTTATAAATATATATATAAAAAAAACCTTATGATGAATTTATGCTAGATACTTCATCAGAGGAAGGAAAAGAAAACAACGAAAGGATGACAAAAAAAGAAAAACGGAAGCAAAGAAAAAGAAACAATTAAACGGATGAAGAATGAACAAAAATGGAAAAGAATAAGAAAATAAATGAACCAAAGAGAGACGGAAAGGGTGACTGAGACATTAGGGTAGTGATGCTACGTATACACTGGAAAAATGATCTACAAATAAGTAAAAATGTCTTAAAGTAAGTGTATTTAACCCTAATTTGAGTAGGTAAATGAGATAGTTTGCCAATGCGATGAGTATTTTCACTCTTAGAATAACATAAATAGATAATATAAACTCGAAATAAGACAATGCAATTGTGTTTTCTTATTTTAAATGCAAATTGTCGCACTTTCCTTCTCAATTCAAGAAAAAAATTTGCTTATTTTAAGAGAAAATGACTTAGGTATATTTAATTTTTCTGCAGTGTACTTAAAACTCAATATCAAAAAAATATTCAACACTTGATTCCATTTTAGATATCATTGGGAAATACAGTTACAAGTTAAAGATATAAATATTATTATTAATAATTCAATTTCAACATAGATTACCAACAGAATCACAAATGTTATTTAATTAAGTGTGCAAAGAAATGCAAAAATGATTACAAACCTAGGGAGTGAATTTTGTTCCATTACTTTGTCTCAGCTTTGAATTTTAATCATCAAGCCGTACCTCACATCAGAGAAAGTGGACATTTGTTAACTGTGCGGGCGCAGTGAGGTTAAGGTAGGTGCTTCCTGAAGGGGGAACTCCTACATAGTTATTCTCCTTCACCTTCTTTTTACACTGCAAAACACGGGTGTCTAAATACATAATCGCTCTGGGAGAACCTCCTCTTTGCTTGGGGTAAAATGCGATCTGAAAAAGCCGCTCCAACACTTCAAGCGCACCCGTATTATAGACTTTCCAGAGCGAGGAGGAGGATTAACCGATAGAAGAAGCGGTTTAACCGGAGCAAATATCTGTCTAATATCCAACGTAAAACTAACTTCACCGCAGTAGAGTACAAGTTGCCTCGTCCAAACTTTGCAACACTGCTGGGTCAAGATCTGTTGACACTGTGCGATTTTTGCCCTTTTTGGGCCGACTTTCCAGTTGTGCGAGAAATTTTCAATCGACCCGACTTTTAGCCTGATTGTGCGTCCTGTTGTACACAGGGGATAAAGAAGGGCGATCAGCCTTTCACAACCACCTCCCAATTAGAAATCTTGATGTTGGGAGAAAATCAAACATATTTGATTTTTTTAGTTGACTGTAGAGGGCAAATCGCTCAGTGTGCAAACAAGGATTCTTCTTCTTCTTCCTCTCAAATGAAAAGACAGAAGCATGGCGGGGGTGCGGATAAAATGGAGTTATTTCTGTAAAACTAACAGACCGTAGTAGCCACGTTTGCTCAGCTATGTCTTTGTCCAAATACGTCGTTGCCTTTTCTCCTTAGGGCTTTCAGCACAAAATTGCACAAATTGCCAAGGCAGCACGTTTCACTCTATTGAGCTTCATATTCCTCTTCTACTAATTTGGCTTCTAGGTAGACGAGTCCGAGTAACGCCATCTCACTGGGGAGCTGAGTCCCACCTGGTTTTTAGACGTACAGTGTGAGCAGTTAGATCGCATCAGAGCGTCGGGTCACACAGTGTGAGCTGTGAACTCACACATCGTACGTGGAAACTGCGGTTTCCTCGTACGATGTGTGAGCTGTAGCTGCATGCAACGATTGAAAAAGATCGCACAGTGTATGCCCGGCCTAAAAGTATTATTCTCTGTGTTAAGCAGTCAAGACGATATAGAACATGATCGTTAGAAACTGTGTTATCTTCTGACAAATCAACAACTTGTCCAAGTTCATCTGCTAGGTACTCCACAAGTTATCGCTACACCTTTGCCTGGTAGCCAAAATCCAAGCATGCAAGCTCGTGCTCAGTAATCGTTTCCAGGGAGCTATAGTATAGTTGGGAAGCTTTGCCAGCGAAGCCGCCGCACCCCCCTCCCTCCTCGGCATTGTTTTAACATTAGCAGCTGCAGTCAGACGACCACGCGGAAATAGACGAAGTAGAAAAACAGGAGAAGGAAATTAAAAGGGCAGGCGGAAATCAGTTAGAAAAGTTAGAGGCAGAAATAAATCACTGTTTCAGAAATAGAAGGATGTTAAAATAAAATTAAAAAATATTTATTTTTAACATTTATTTATGTGTTTTAAAAATGTTGGTGTGGATAAATATGAAACAATAAAAAAGGTTGCAGTGGAAATACGGAACGAAAAAAACCCCCACTTGCAATAATATACAAACACAAAACAAAGACTTCAAGAAATGTGTAACAGAAAATAAGTGGGTTAAAAATAAGTCAGTGTAAATGCAAGAAGAAAAGTAAAAATAAAAGTGGAAGTTAAAATCTATATTTTTAGATGAATAATTGATCAATTGATGAATAAATATCTTATTTTTTCCGCATTTAATGGCACACTAATTCATATTATTAACTACTTATGCAAGCAGTTTTATATTATTAAGTCCTTGATTTATTTCTGTATGTATTTTCAATTATGGCAGGATTGGTCCTCCATACCAGATAGCATTGTTTAGCTGCAAACTTGTTGTCTGTCTGCTCATTAGCAAAGCCACAAGGTAGGGCAGATCATCAGGTAGCACAGGTAGTCAGATCACTGGCTCCACAGCTTCCTCTTCTCTTCTTCCCACGGCTTGAGCGTAAGCAATAGGATTTAGACATTCTAGTGTCCTTTTACCTTCGTCTTCCATCATAGGAAATTTCCTAACTGTTTGATGGTTGTGAGGGATAGCTGGTTATATATTTGACTGCCAGCTGATGAATAAACCAAAGCAGTTAAATCACTGTTTAGAGTACTGCAACATGGCTTCTTCCTTAACAGGAAAAATGGTAAACAATGTTGTTTTTTTTCTTTTACATTTAAATTTTGTTTAGGTTTGCGATTTAATAATAGTACAAGAATAATAGTACGAGAACTGGACGGGACCGCCTTTAACAGTTGCCTTTTGTATCTCTGCTTATTTTTGTAGGTTTCCACAGTTAAAAGGGAGTTTTTCCTCTCCACTGTCGCTAGAAGCATGCTTAGTGTGAGGGATTGCATTCGAGTCAATGAGTCGATGACACCAGCTGTTTTTCCTTAGACAGCAAATTTTGAATCAATCTGAGTGGATGATCTGGTGAACTGTAAAGTGCCTTGAAATGACATGTGTTGTGAATTGGCGCTATAGAAATAAACTAAACTGAATTGAATTTGAACATTTAAATTACAAATTCTTTCTTCCACCAAGATTTATAATTTCGCATTTCTAAATACTTTTTTGTTCTCTTGGATCGAGTAGTACATAAATCATTTGGGGCGTACAGGTGAAGGGAGGCGGGGGGCTGGAGGGATTAGCTCATGAAATATTAAGCTTTATTTTGATGAAAGAATAGAATTATAGTAGCTAGAAGCGTTCAAAAGGTTTTACACACTGGAAAAATTTCATTTCAAGAAAATCATTTTTTCTTAAAATAAGTGCATTTATTCTCGGATTGAGGAGGTAAAACAGACATTTTGCCAATGAAACAAGATAATTTACACTTAAAATAATAAAACACAATTGTATTGTCTTAGTTCAAGTGCATTTAATCTAATTATCTTATTTTAAGAGTAAAAATACTGATTTTATTGGCAAACTT
>NW_015151599.1:77387-93438 GCF_000732505.1 Cyprinodon variegatus
AAAAAAAAAAAAAAAACACGATATCTAAATCAGTCATTTTTTTCTTAAAATAGAGAGAGACTTTGCCAATGGAACAGGACAAGTTATATTCAAAACGCATATTATCTAATTGTATTATTTTAAGAGTAAAAAATACTCATTCCATTGTCATATCATGTTATTTACCTACTGAAATCAAGGCTAAATACACTTAATTTACAAAATCTGAACAGAACTGGACAAAACTAAACATTTATTCCAGACCCATCTCCCATCAACATCTACACTGCAAAAAAATGTAAATCCAAATAAGTCATTTTTTCCCCTTAAAATAAGTGTTTTTTTTCCTGAATTCAAGAAGTAAGTGAGCCAATGAAAGGAGACAATTTACATTTAAAATAAGAAAAACAATTGCCTTGTCTTATTTCAATTGGATATTATCTAATTATCTTATTCTAAGAGTAAAAATACTAATTCCATTGAAACGATCTTATTTACCTACTCAATTAAGCCTAAATTAACTCAATTTAAGCCATTTTTACTTATTTCTAGATCATTTTTGCAGTGAAAAGTTCTACTGAAACCTTTATTCCCTAACAGTTACCCACATGGAGGTGTTGGAGGTGTGGGTTTATTAACTGATGCTGTTTTCAGCTAAGAACAATCCTTCTCTGATCTGTAGCTGCTTACCCCTGCGGATGCTGCGCCTCAGCTTCCCACAGAAGGCGTCGAGGCGAGGCAGCTCTCCGCTGACGTCCTCCGCCGCAGCCGGGCTCAGCTCTGGGGAGCTGGGACCCCGGCTGAGATCCAGAGGGGCTTTGGTGGAGATGGGAGGCGGCGAGGACACCCCAGAGGCCTGTGGGAGGCTGGGAGAGCGCGTGGCGGTGGGTGGAGGAGAGGAGAAGCCAAAAGGCAACCTGGAGGATCCAGGGGGAGGAGAGGAGATGGAGGGACAGTGGCTGGAAGTGGGAGAGTTGGCTGCGGACGAGGAGGGCGTCGTGGACAGGTCCAAGGCTCCGACTTTCACGCTGACGGGGGAGCTGAGGGACAGCTTGCGGCAGTGCACCGGAGAGGAGGTGCGGGAGGGGATGGATATGGGAGGAGGAGAGGAGAACTTGCGACACAGTCTTGGGGATTTGCCGTTCAAAGGGTCCGTTCCCCAGGCGCCCTGATTGGTGGCGAAGAAGAGCTCCAGAGACCTGAAAAAATTAATTATCTCAGTTAGTCTAAAGCTGTGATGAGGATTAACAGATCCCCCTCAGGTCTGACTGATGGTATGTACTTAGACTGGTCCAAAGCCAGCTGAGTGATCTTGAGACTGTAGTCAGGACAGAGGGACATGATGGACAGACGGTCGTATGAATGCTGCTCGATCCTGATAGAAATGAGAGGAAGATGATAGGGGGAGGTGAAGATGGAGACAAGAGAAGATGGAGTGAATGAAGAATGAACAGTTGGGCGTGAAGAGGGTAGAAACACTAGGACGGATGATCGGGGTAAAGTCTGAAGCAATGGGGCGGACCGACTGCGGACATGAGCCGTACCTCACAGGGATGGACGTGAAGGGCTTCTTGTAGATGTCGGCCAGCTTGTCGATGACGACGGCGGCCGTGGTGAAGATCCGGTAGGTGTGGAGGAAGGTGTTAAGGAAGTCGATGGAGAGGAAGCGCAGGTCCGTCAGGCGCTCCAGCAGCCGCTCCACGCTGGCGTATCTGATCTGAGGGACTTTGCAGGAGTTGAGAGTCTTGCTGAAGCAAATATCGACATCGTCCTTATGCAGCCTGGCGTCAGACCTTGGAAGAAAAACATCGTGTTAGACATAAATTCCAAAAAGAAGAAAAATAAAAACAATCCACTGGACTTTCACTGGAAAAACGATCTAGAAATAAGTAAAAATTTCTTAAATTAAGAGTATTTACCATTAATTTCGCCAATAGAATACCAATAGAATGAGTATTTTTACTCTTAAAATAAGATATTTAGATCATATGCACTCATAAACTCATAAGAATCAATGTTGAAATATTGAGCTTTACTTTGATGAAGGAATAGAATTATAACAGCTAGAAGCGTAAAAAGTTAATACATGGTGATTTTTTCTACATATATAGACTTTCCCTACTTATATTTTCTTTCTGTCACCTTTTTATACAAAACTGGAGAAAACTAAACCTTTATTCCAGACTTCCATCCGCATTTAAAGTTCCACTGAAACCTTTATTCCCTTACAGTTACCCACATTAACGTGTTGGAGATGTGGGTTTATTAACTGATGCTGTTCTCTTCTTTGATCTGTAGCTGGTTAAACAAGACATCAATTATAGCCTTTGTTTTCTTTTTCCTTACTTTGGACACACTGGAAAAAATTTTAATCTAAATAACTAATTTCTTCTTAAAATATGTGCATTTTGTCTTGAACTGAGGAGGTAAGAGAGAGTCTTTGCCAATGGAACAAGACTATTTACATTTTAAATAAAAAAAAATAATTACATTTTCCTATTTTATGTGCATATTATCTAATTATCTTATTTTAAGAATAAAAATACTCATTCCATAGGCAGATCATCTTATTTACCTACTCAAATTCAGGGTAAATACACTATATTCAAGAAATTTTAACTTATTCCAAGATCATTTTTGCAGTGCAAAACATCAGTTTCATTAAGGCTCAATCTTACAATCTTAGATCTATCCAAAAAGATTAATTTCAGCTTATTTGAGAAGGAGAAATATCCTAAGTATGTGCATGTTATGGAATTGCAGCATCAGATCATATATAAGTAAAACAAGGATGAACATTGGTTAATCTTTCAAACATTGGTGCTGACTTCAAGGTGCATGGTCACGTTATATGACAATTTCTATGACAGTTCTATAACTTTTTTTCTGAAAGAGTACCCTCTGGTGTATTAGTTGTTGCTCTTGTGTTTTAAGCTTTTATTTACTTTAGTTTGTTAATAAATAAAGTCCTATGCATACAATAACAAAGGAGGTACGATACTGCGTATGTGTTCAGGGGGGTAAACAAGAAAGTAGCCTACAGTGGCTAAGCCTGTTAGCATCTCCCAGCAAATATTGATGAAAAGTGCAAAACCCAGTGTGATAAAAAAATATTTAATTCCAGGAGGGATCAGAGTGAAACAGTCTGAGAGTTAAACTGCAGAGGAAGCTAAAGCTGCCGAGGCGTTCAGATGAGCTGCTGAATTAATAGACGTGTGAGTAAACTCCTTACTGATGCCTGGGATAGCAATGCTAACCTTAGCCTCTACAGTCTACAAACAAAAAATTTTATAAATAGATTGATTAGTTCTAATCTTGATACCGTTTCCATGTTTGCATTTGTAATGCCTCTTTCCCACCGAAATTAGCGGGTTATCAAGGATTTTCAAACATGGGTCGACCTTTTAACAATCTGCATTTGGCTACCTTCACATTAGCAAAAGAAGCAGGGTTCGGTGAACTCAGCTGATGAGCTGCGTGGCCTCTGTCCCCCCTATGCTACTTGTCTGATGATGCTATCATGCTGGGTTAGAGTTGATGATGTCAGAAATCAGGAAAGTAAACAATGGAGAGCAACATGGAAGGCAACCAGGGCGTAGTAAGTGTGCTTTTTGTTTCGCTCTTTTGTCTCACCAGTCCAGCACCATGTTTATCAAATATAAGCAAAGTTATTTTTCCCTGCTAATCCGTGACCTCTGGCCTAAATTGTTTTTCATGTGGCTTTCTGATAGTTCTGTAGTTCTGCCAGAAGATGGCGCCAAGTCTGTTTATATCTGCTCAATGCGGCTAGTGCTAAAATTCTATTTAGGCTCTAAAAGGACTATATCAACTAGGCATCCCCAAAGTCGGTTCTTGAGGGCCGCTATCCTGCAGGTTTTAGAGGTTTCTCTGCTTTAGCACAGCTGATTCCGATGATTGCAGTTCAGCAAAAGCCTGTTAATCAACTATCACTGTGAATCAGCTGTGCTGGAGCAGGGAAACCTCTAAAACCTGCAGGACAGCGACCCTTTCAGGACCGACTTTGGGGAAGCCTGATATAAACACTACAAAGACTGACACTAGTTGTATATAACTTTATTTTATCATGGTCAAAGGGTTTTTTTTCGGTCCTTTTCGGTATAATCACATAATGTGAACATGCACCTATGAAGAACAGACGGTTTCGAGGGCAGACAGAGGTTGCAGATTTTCCTTCTGGTAAGGTAGTTTCAATGTTACCTAATCGGTTGACCTGGTAAGCAACTGGCAAACAATACAAACAAAGGTTGGAATGAGAGTATAGACTAGTAGATGGCTGGAAGGTGTTAAACCTGTAGCCTTCTCCTTTAGGATGTTTACAATGAAATCATTTTCTTACTTGATCATGTGCGGCACAGAAACTTTAGAGTTTTCCTCAAACACGCTGGTCATCAGGCCGTTACAGCGAATGTTATCAATGCACTGAAGAGAAAAAAAATATATACAACAAAGCCAAGGATGAGAATTTCTTACAGAAGGCTGGCTAAAGGTTGTCACGGTAACAAATAGTCCCTCGGGTACCTGGCTGATGTCGCTGGTCCATGCAGCTTTCTCCTGACGGGAAGGAGCCAGAAGAACCACAGAGAAGCTCTGACCATCAGGAGGCTCCACCACAATTTTAAACTCCAGGTGACTGAAGCCTTGACCAGCGGCGTTGTCTGAAAATCCAACAGGAAAAGTTCATTCTGTTTCATTTGCTGCATTTACTGAAACATGTCAAAACAATCCCAACAGTACAAATTTACTTCCCAGATTAAAAGGTTTTTTATTTCTTTTTGTAACACATCGTCCCTTCAAAGTTCTCTTGGCAAAAAACTGAAGCTGTTCTTAAGGGAAATATCAGATGGGCTCCGGCCATTCAGTTCAATTTATTTCTATAGCGCCAATTCACAACACACGTCAACTCAAGGCACTTTACAGTTCACCAGATAATACAGTCAAATTGATTCAAAGTTTTCTGTCTAAGGAAAAATTGTTTGTTGCATCAGAACATTGACTTAAAGGCAATCCCCCACATTAAGCATGCTTGTAGCGACAGTGGAGAGGAAAAAGACACCTCCAGCAGAACCTCCAGCAGAACCAGAAACAGTGTGACCCATTAACACCTCATAACTAGAGTTGGCCCTGTTTTTCAGTGATTAGTCCTGTTTCTCTCCTAGAGATAGCTATGGTCTCAGCTTCTTCAGTGACTAACTGGATGTGCTCTAACTAGATCAGAGCCCACTTGCTTAATCATTTCTTACCAAGACTGAGCTACATTATATGAATAAAGTCATAAAATTACTAGAATAAAGTCCTAAAAGTACGAGAATAAAGTCGTAACATTACAAGAATAAAGTCGTAACATTACAAGAATAAGGTCGTAACATTACAAGAATTAAGTCGTAAAATTACAAGAATAAAGTTGTAACATTACGAGAATAAAGTCATAACCTTATGAGAATAAAACCGTAACATTATGACAATAAAGTTGTAAAATTATGAGAATAAAGTCGTAAAATTACTAGAATAAAGTCGTAAAATTATGAGAATAAAGTCATAACCTTATGAGAATAAAGTCGTAACATTATGAGAATAAAGTTTTAAAATTATGAGAATAAAGTCGTAACATTACGAGCATAAAGTCGTAACATTACAACAATAGAGTCGTAAAATTACAAGAATAAAGTCGTAAAATTATGAGAATAAGGTCATAACCTTATGAGACCAAAGTCGTAACATTATGAGAATAAAGTTGTAAAATTATGAGAATGAAGTCGTAAAATTACGAGAATAAAGTGGTAAAATTACGAGAATAAAGTAACAACCTTGTGATAATAAAGTCTTAAATTATGAGAATGAAGTCGTAACATTACGAGAATAAGTTCATAACCTTATGAGACTAAAGTCGTAACATTACGAGAATAAAGTGGTAAAATTACGAGAATAAAGTAATAACCTTGTGATAATAAAGTCGTAAAATTACGAGGATAAAGTCGTAAAATTACGAGAATAAGGTCATAACCTTATGAGACTAAAGTCGTAACATTATGAGAATAAAGCTGTAAAATTATGAGAATGAAGTCGTAACATTACGAGAATAAAGTGGTAAAATTACGAGAATAATGTAATAACCTTGTGATAATAAAGTCGTAAAATTACGAGAATAAAGTCGTAAAATTACGAGAATAAGGTCATAACCTTATGACACTAAATTCGTAACATTATGAGAATAAAGTTGTAAAATTATGAGAATAAAGTCGTAAAATTATGAGAATGAAGTCGTAACATTAGGAGAATAAAGTGGTAAAATTACGAGATTAAAGTAATAACCTTGTGATAATAAAGTCATAAAATTACAAGGATAAAGTAGTAAAATTAAAATAATAAAGTGGTAAAATTATGAGAATAGTCATAAAATTACGAAAAAAAGTTGTATTTTATGACAACTCCTACAAGAAGCATTTTCTTCCCTAAAATGAGGAATGTGGAGCATTATGTGAAGTTAAACTTTGGCTCTGGTTTGATAAATAAGGAAATCTTTTAGCAGTAGCATCAAATTGGGCAGAAGGTCAAAGTGGACTCAGGTTGCTGATTGGTGGAGCTGATCGACCGTCATCTGCTGGTCAGAGCTCGAAGCTTTCTTTCTGAAACGGGTTGTTGTATGATGACTTTATTCTAGTAATGTTATGACTTATTCTAGTAATGTTATGACTTTATTCTCAAAATAAATAAATCTCTAGCCTGGCTCTTATAGTCCATCGTAAGTTGCCATGTGCAATAAAATGAATTGAATTGAACAGAATATTAGAAACAAGTAAAAATGGCAGTGGGCTACTCACAGTCTTCATCGCTGGCATCCAGTTCCTCAATCAGAGTGCACTCAATAAGGGACAGCGTTCCTCCCTGCTGTTAAGGGAAAAAACATATGTGTTTTTTACTTTTAAAATCTAAGCCGGTTTTAGAGAGAAACAACTAAGCAAAGCTCTCTATTTTTCTTTCATAGTAACAAGTAGAAACACTGAAAACTTTTCCTGCCACTACCTCAAAAGTCTTTATACTTTACTTGAAGAGAGCCATTAGCCATTGGCCCGTATAGAGGAAATTGTGCTGTCTGACTCTGCCAGAATGCATGTTTTGTGTCATAATGCAGAGAGTAAATTTTCCCATTGTGGGACAATAATGGAATTTACATTTCTTCTTCTTTCTAATTAAATGATAGTTTTGCAAATGTTAGTACATTTAAGCTTGGAAGATAAATGGACATTATCAGAATATCTGCTGTCTGATAAATATTGTGTCAGAGGAGGGGAAGTTTAACAAAGTTATTGTGTCACACTGAGTGTGTATAGAAATGCTCAGACTACGCAAGGCGAGCTGATCTGTGCAGATTTTCTTTTTACTTCAGTCTCCCTGCCACACAAATCAAAACTATTTCCTACATTTGAGATTGTAAAATGTTATTAAAAAAGCCACACTTAATGAGTCTGTTTAGCATCTTTAAAATTAAAAAGATAGAGAATTTGTATACATTAAAAATATTATGGGAACTATGTTTAAAGAAAAAGGTAGTGAGAGGTGATTCTCACAGAGACCTGTGAAGTTTACTGCTAGATATGCGCTGTGCGAAAGCTGACTGTCTTCCTGTGCGATTGACAGATTTTATTTTGTATTTTCCCCCACAGCAGATGTGTGTTACCTTGCAAACACATTGAATGGTAAATGGCATGTACTTATATAGCGCCTTTATTCAAGTTAGGAGACTTGACCAAGGCGCTTTACACTACATTCATTCACCCATTCACNCTTAATGTAGTTGCGCTTTGCTTTATGTAGTTTTGTTTGGGTTTTGTTACCCACATTAACATGTTGGAGATGTGGGTTTATTAACTGATGCTGTTCTTTTCTTTGATCTGTAGCTGGTTAAACAAGACATAAATCATAGCCTTTGTTTTCTTTTTCCTCACTTTGGACACACTGGAAATAAATTAAATATAAGTAACTAATTTCTTCTTAAAATATGTGCATTTTGTCTTGAACTGAGGAGGTAAGAGAGAGTCTTTGCCAATGGAAGAAGACTATTCAAATTTTAAATAAGAAAAAATATTGACATTTTCCTATTTTAAGTGCATATTATCTAATTATCTTATTTTAAGACTAAAAATACTCATTCCATAGGCAGATCATCTTATTTACCTACTCAAATTCAGGGTAAATACACTATATTCAAGAAATTTTAACTTATTCCAAGATCATTTTTGCAGTGCAAAACATCAGTTTCATTAAGGCTCAATCTTACAATCTTAGATCTATCCAAAAAGATTAATTTCAGCTTATTTGAGAAGGAGAAATATCCTAAGTATGTGCATGTTATGGAATTGCAGCATCAGATCATATATAAGTAAAACAAGGATGAACATTGGTTAATCTTTCAAACATTGGTGCTGACTTCAAGGTGCATGGTCACGTTATATGACAATTTCTATGACAGTTCTATAACTTTTTTTCTGAAAGAGTACCCTCTGGTGTATTAGTTGTTGCTCTTGTGTTTTAAGCTTTTATTTACTTTAGTTTGTTAATAAATAAAGTCCTATGCATACAATAACAAAGGAGGTACGATACTGCGTATGTGTTCAGGGGGGTAAACAAGAAAGTAGCCTACAGTGGCTAAGCCTGTTAGCATCTCCCAGCAAATATTGATGAAAAGTGCAAAACCCAGTGTGATAAAAAAATATTTAATTCCAGGAGGGATCAGAGTGAAACAGTCTGAGAGTTAAACTGCAGAGGAAGCTAAAGCTGCCGAGGCGTTCAGATGAGCTGCTGAATTAATAGACGTGTGAGTAAACTCCTTACTGATGCCTGGGATAGCAATGCTAACCTTAGCCTCTACAGTCTACAAACAAAAAATTTTATAAATAGATTGATTAGTTCTAATCTTGATACCGTTTCCATGTTTGCATTTGTAATGCCTCTTTCCCACCGAAATTAGCGGGTTATCAAGGATTTTCAAACATGGGTCGACCTTTTAACAATCTGCATTTGGCTACCTTCACATTAGCAAAAGAAGCAGGGTTCGGTGAACTCAGCTGATGAGCTGCGTGGCCTCTGTCCCCCCTATGCTACTTGTCTGATGATGCTATCATGCTGGGTTAGAGTTGATGATGTCAGAAATCAGGAAAGTAAACAATGGAGAGCAACATGGAAGGCAACCAGGGCGTAGTAAGTGTGCTTTTTGTTTCGCTCTTTTGTCTCACCAGTCCAGCACCATGTTTATCAAATATAAGCAAAGTTATTTTTCCCTGCTAATCCGTGACCTCTGGCCTAAATTGTTTTTCATGTGGCTTTCTGATAGTTCTGTAGTTCTGCCAGAAGATGGCGCCAAGTCTGTTTATATCTGCTCAATGCGGCTAGTGCTAAAATTCTATTTAGGCTCTAAAAGGACTATATCAACTAGGCATCCCCAAAGTCGGTTCTTGAGGGCCGCTATCCTGCAGGTTTTAGAGGTTTCTCTGCTTTAGCACAGCTGATTCCGATGATTGCAGTTCAGCAAAAGCCTGTTAATCAACTATCACTGTGAATCAGCTGTGCTGGAGCAGGGAAACCTCTAAAACCTGCAGGACAGCGACCCTTTCAGGACCGACTTTGGGGAAGCCTGATATAAACACTACAAAGACTGACACTAGTTGTATATAACTTTATTTTATCATGGTCAAAGGGTTTTTTTTCGGTCCTTTTCGGTATAATCACATAATGTGAACATGCACCTATGAAGAACAGACGGTTTCGAGGGCAGACAGAGGTTGCAGATTTTCCTTCTGGTAAGGTAGTTTCAATGTTACCTAATCGGTTGACCTGGTAAGCAACTGGCAAACAATACAAACAAAGGTTGGAATGAGAGTATAGACTAGTAGATGGCTGGAAGGTGTTAAACCTGTAGCCTTCTCCTTTAGGATGTTTACAATGAAATCATTTTCTTACTTGATCATGTGCGGCACAGAAACTTTAGAGTTTTCCTCAAACACGCTGGTCATCAGGCCGTTACAGCGAATGTTATCAATGCACTGAAGAGAAAAAAAATATATACAACAAAGCCAAGGATGAGAATTTCTTACAGAAGGCTGGCTAAAGGTTGTCACGGTAACAAATAGTCCCTCGGGTACCTGGCTGATGTCGCTGGTCCATGCAGCTTTCTCCTGACGGGAAGGAGCCAGAAGAACCACAGAGAAGCTCTGACCATCAGGAGGCTCCACCACAATTTTAAACTCCAGGTGACTGAAGCCTTGACCAGCGGCGTTGTCTGAAAATCCAACAGGAAAAGTTCATTCTGTTTCATTTGCTGCATTTACTGAAACATGTCAAAACAATCCCAACAGTACAAATTTACTTCCCAGATTAAAAGGTTTTTTATTTCTTTTTGTAACACATCGTCCCTTCAAAGTTCTCTTGGCAAAAAACTGAAGCTGTTCTTAAGGGAAATATCAGATGGGCTCCGGCCATTCAGTTCAATTTATTTCTATAGCGCCAATTCACAACACACGTCAACTCAAGGCACTTTACAGTTCACCAGATAATACAGTCAAATTGATTCAAAGTTTTCTGTCTAAGGAAAAATTGTTTGTTGCATCAGAACATTGACTTAAAGGCAATCCCCCACATTAAGCATGCTTGTAGCGACAGTGGAGAGGAAAAAGACACCTCCAGCAGAACCTCCAGCAGAACCAGAAACAGTGTGACCCATTAACACCTCATAACTAGAGTTGGCCCTGTTTTTCAGTGATTAGTCCTGTTTCTCTCCTAGAGATAGCTATGGTCTCAGCTTCTTCAGTGACTAACTGGATGTGCTCTAACTAGATCAGAGCCCACTTGCTTAATCATTTCTTACCAAGACTGAGCTACATTATATGAATAAAGTCATAAAATTACTAGAATAAAGTCCTAAAAGTACGAGAATAAAGTCGTAACATTACAAGAATAAAGTCGTAACATTACAAGAATAAGGTCGTAACATTACAAGAATTAAGTCGTAAAATTACAAGAATAAAGTTGTAACATTACGAGAATAAAGTCATAACCTTATGAGAATAAAACCGTAACATTATGACAATAAAGTTGTAAAATTATGAGAATAAAGTCGTAAAATTACTAGAATAAAGTCGTAAAATTATGAGAATAAAGTCATAACCTTATGAGAATAAAGTCGTAACATTATGAGAATAAAGTTTTAAAATTATGAGAATAAAGTCGTAACATTACGAGCATAAAGTCGTAACATTACAACAATAGAGTCGTAAAATTACAAGAATAAAGTCGTAAAATTATGAGAATAAGGTCATAACCTTATGAGACCAAAGTCGTAACATTATGAGAATAAAGTTGTAAAATTATGAGAATGAAGTCGTAAAATTACGAGAATAAAGTGGTAAAATTACGAGAATAAAGTAACAACCTTGTGATAATAAAGTCTTAAATTATGAGAATGAAGTCGTAACATTACGAGAATAAGTTCATAACCTTATGAGACTAAAGTCGTAACATTACGAGAATAAAGTGGTAAAATTACGAGAATAAAGTAATAACCTTGTGATAATAAAGTCGTAAAATTACGAGGATAAAGTCGTAAAATTACGAGAATAAGGTCATAACCTTATGAGACTAAAGTCGTAACATTATGAGAATAAAGCTGTAAAATTATGAGAATGAAGTCGTAACATTACGAGAATAAAGTGGTAAAATTACGAGAATAATGTAATAACCTTGTGATAATAAAGTCGTAAAATTACGAGAATAAAGTCGTAAAATTACGAGAATAAGGTCATAACCTTATGACACTAAATTCGTAACATTATGAGAATAAAGTTGTAAAATTATGAGAATAAAGTCGTAAAATTATGAGAATGAAGTCGTAACATTAGGAGAATAAAGTGGTAAAATTACGAGATTAAAGTAATAACCTTGTGATAATAAAGTCATAAAATTACAAGGATAAAGTAGTAAAATTAAAATAATAAAGTGGTAAAATTATGAGAATAGTCATAAAATTACGAAAAAAAGTTGTATTTTATGACAACTCCTACAAGAAGCATTTTCTTCCCTAAAATGAGGAATGTGGAGCATTATGTGAAGTTAAACTTTGGCTCTGGTTTGATAAATAAGGAAATCTTTTAGCAGTAGCATCAAATTGGGCAGAAGGTCAAAGTGGACTCAGGTTGCTGATTGGTGGAGCTGATCGACCGTCATCTGCTGGTCAGAGCTCGAAGCTTTCTTTCTGAAACGGGTTGTTGTATGATGACTTTATTCTAGTAATGTTATGACTTATTCTAGTAATGTTATGACTTTATTCTCAAAATAAATAAATCTCTAGCCTGGCTCTTATAGTCCATCGTAAGTTGCCATGTGCAATAAAATGAATTGAATTGAACAGAATATTAGAAACAAGTAAAAATGGCAGTGGGCTACTCACAGTCTTCATCGCTGGCATCCAGTTCCTCAATCAGAGTGCACTCAATAAGGGACAGCGTTCCTCCCTGCTGTTAAGGGAAAAAACATATGTGTTTTTTACTTTTAAAATCTAAGCCGGTTTTAGAGAGAAACAACTAAGCAAAGCTCTCTATTTTTCTTTCATAGTAACAAGTAGAAACACTGAAAACTTTTCCTGCCACTACCTCAAAAGTCTTTATACTTTACTTGAAGAGAGCCATTAGCCATTGGCCCGTATAGAGGAAATTGTGCTGTCTGACTCTGCCAGAATGCATGTTTTGTGTCATAATGCAGAGAGTAAATTTTCCCATTGTGGGACAATAATGGAATTTACATTTCTTCTTCTTTCTAATTAAATGATAGTTTTGCAAATGTTAGTACATTTAAGCTTGGAAGATAAATGGACATTATCAGAATATCTGCTGTCTGATAAATATTGTGTCAGAGGAGGGGAAGTTTAACAAAGTTATTGTGTCACACTGAGTGTGTATAGAAATGCTCAGACTACGCAAGGCGAGCTGATCTGTGCAGATTTTCTTTTTACTTCAGTCTCCCTGCCACACAAATCAAAACTATTTCCTACATTTGAGATTGTAAAATGTTATTAAAAAAGCCACACTTAATGAGTCTGTTTAGCATCTTTAAAATTAAAAAGATAGAGAATTTGTATACATTAAAAATATTATGGGAACTATGTTTAAAGAAAAAGGTAGTGAGAGGTGATTCTCACAGAGACCTGTGAAGTTTACTGCTAGATATGCGCTGTGCGAAAGCTGACTGTCTTCCTGTGCGATTGACAGATTTTATTTTGTATTTTCCCCCACAGCAGATGTGTGTTACCTTGCAAACACATTGAATGGTAAATGGCATGTACTTATATAGCGCCTTTATTCAAGTTAGGAGACTTGACCAAGGCGCTTTACACTACATTCATTCACCCATTCACACACACACGCACACACTGATGGTGGCAAGCTACATTGTAGCCACAGCTACCCTGGGGCTCACTGACAGAAGCTGTTTAGTCCGACTAAAATAGTCCTGGGGTCTATCTCAGTTAGAGCTACGCAGCCCCTTGACAGATAATCCAGTCAGGTGTTGATCCCTATACACTTTCAATGGGCTTGTCTGACATAATTTTCTATAAGATGGGATGGAAAGTCAGACTCGGTGTGTTCAGAGCAAAAACAACTTGGTCCAACAACACAAAGAAATTAATTGTCTGGATAAAACCAATAATCTCGATTGCTTTTTTTGAAATACCAACAGGCCATAAAGAAAATGAGCTCAAATAAAACAAAACTAATGAGCTCATTTTTAAAGTGTAAGGAGTAGAAAGTGGAGATGATTGCAAAAAAATGTAAGTAGTAGAAAATTTGTCTTAACAAATAATTACTGCAGTAAAGCATAGAAAGCCAAAATGTCTACTTAAGTGAAGAAATATCTGTGCTTTGTGTCTTGATACTTCTGTATACCCCAATCCAATCTTATAGTAAATCATTTAAAACCAATTAAAGTGCTCTTTTTTTGGGGGGGTGGGGGGTTACGGCACTCATGGCTCGTGTTTTTTTCTCTTTTTTCCAACAGTGGGCTCAGAGGAAAGGGGGTGTGAGAGAGGGGGAGAGACATGCGGCAAAGGACCACAGGGCGGATTCGAACCCGGGTCAGCTGCGTCGAGGACTAAGGCCTCCGTACATGGGTCGTGTGCGCTAACCGCTGCGGCACGGCCGCTCTTTTTTGGATCTACGGAAATTTTAAGCATATAAATGACTAGAAAATAATGGTTCCACTTTTTTTTTTTTTTGCTTTCAAGAAAAATTATGTTTGTTTTTTTTTTTATGGTAAAGCTGAAATGTGGGTGGATTCTACTAGGCTCGGACGGGGAACGATATTAGGCCCCTGGCATTTTTCCATCTACGCCGGCCCACTTTTCAGCAGTGTGTTAGCATTCACTGCAAGTCTAGGTGGCATGTGGGCAATGAATTAGAATAATGTAAACAGATGCAAACCCCATCATGTACCGCCACATATTTTTGCAAAATATTTGAACATAAATTCGCCAAATATAAGCGGAACACCTTAGTTTGGTTAAAAGAAAGCATTTTACAGTAGTTGTATTATTATTTACTTTGTTGCAAGGATTTGACAGTTTGAAGAAATAGAAAATTACACCATATGCCAACCGTCACAAGGATGTGCATGACACGGAAGGGTTATATATGCTGCATGCATCATCTAGGGAGTTAACATTGTATTACTTCTTGAGCTCCTTCAGTTATTTACTGCCAGAGGTAGATGCTGCGACCAGAGAGTAAGTGTTGGGACCGGTATGATTTATGAAGGACCAGCCCTCACACGCTGAAATAGGAGCGGCCCACCATGCAAATGCCCGGTATCACAGACTACCTATCTGAGCTTGGATTCTGCATTAAAGTGATGAAGTTTGACAAATTCTATTATGTACCTTCAGCAAGTGAAGCTTCCCTCCAGAGGTTCGAGTGCAGATGAGGAAGTGTTTGGTGAACAGGAAACACTGCCTCTCTCCCTCCTTCCTCAGTGAAAGGGAGCCCAGGCGTACCTTGCTGAGCATGCCCCGTTCGCTACTGGACGGCAGCTGGATCAGAGACCCTGTTCATAGAAGAGGAAAGTTATATAGAACCGAGGCCAAGGTAACTTTGTTTACACAGCATATTTTAGTAGCACGGCAAAATCACAAAAGTGCTGCACAAAAAAAAAACAAAAAACAGCTAATTGCAGTGGGGATGGATGCAACACGGATGCTGGCATCATTTTTTATTCTGCGATGTCACTATACTGTCATTCTCAAGGATTAATCAAAAGCTCCGTCTTTCAGCTAACTATTATCTATAAGCTTCTAACTTTAGTGCCATAAGCTGTTTAAGAGATGATTATTCAGGCGTCCATTTTATCTTGCCTTGACAGCTGTAACAGTAAGAAGAGAATTCTTCTCCATATTTGCAGGCTAAGAACACATTTTTTTAATAAGAAATCTAAAATATCATATATATATTTTTTTTTATTTTCATTTCAGAAATTAAACTTAGGAACATCTTTTAAGCAAAAGAGGCCTATTTTGGGGAAGAAAGAATATTTGCTATCTTCTCAGGTTTTTTTTTCATATTACTTTGCATTTCTATTGGTCTCTGGCTTAAAGTGAAAAATGAAACTCAGTGTGAAATAAAGACCTCTGAATAATGAATTAGCAAAAAATATATTTGAAAATCAAAATTCGAAAACATGAACTGTGAAAATTTATTTTGGGTTACAAAAAAATTACATAAACAGCCAAAGTATCTTTAAGAACATTAATCTTTGTGCTCTCTTGAGGATTCGTTATTTAAAGAAGCAGCTAGAAACCTGTTTTTTTATGTTTCAACTACTTTTATGTTATTATCTATGCTGCGTTATCTTTATTTTATTTGTCTTCAGTGATTTATATTGTCTGAGACAATGAGAGAAAGTATAATGGCTTTAGAACTGAGCTGATGTGCTCCACATCCTTGGTTTTAGTGAGGATGCAGGCAGCAGCTTTCTGGAGCTTTCTGATACACCAGGCAGGCCTGGGAAGAAACTGTTA
>NW_015151599.1:95598-97439 GCF_000732505.1 Cyprinodon variegatus
AGGAATCTTAAATAAGTAAGAAATAAAGAAAAGGCATGAATATAAGCGAGATTAGAAAGACAGCTGAAACTGAACATTTATGACAGATTATTACTTTAAAAAAGAAATTCTTGAAGCACAATATTTAAGATTTTATTTAGAAATCTTTTTTTTTTGCTGGGATGTCTTTTGAGAATTACAAGTCAATTTATTTATCGATCAGTTATTTTATAAATTGAGTTGTCTTGGAAAAAAAAAACTTTAAAAATCCAGTTTGTAAGATTTATTTTAAGTTAAAAAATGTATCTTATTTTTGTAAATGAAAAGGCTTTTCTATAAATCCAGTTTAAGTCAAAATTTGGGAAACATTGGCTTCTAGAAATATATTCAAGTTTTCATTATAAATGGATCAGAAGGATATTTTTTCTGCTTACCAAAAAGGTAACCAAGCACCTCTTACTTTAAGTTACCAAGGTGGGAAAAAGTTTCTAAAGGGATCCATGATTAATTGTAAAGATAGTTTATTTGAGATTGATAGAGATTGATGTTTATTTTTCGAAGTGGAAAAAAGTGCTTTTTCCAACTTGTTCTCAGGTATTACAGGTAATGAAAACTTTAATGCAGGAACAATGTGTGGTATTCCATCAACCAAACCCAATACGATAAAAAAAACAACTTTGGTAAAGTTGGCCTTTCATTAAGACCAAACTGCGTCATCTACCCATCATGCATTGCACAGGTGAAAAATAATCTCCATGGGTGAAATATATAATAATAATAATAATTGAACTTTATTGATCTCACAGTAGAGAAATTTACCTCTGCATTTAATACATCCCCTTGGGGAGCAGTGGGCTGCCATGGTGTGGCGCCCGGGGAGCAAGGTGGGGTTAAGGGATATATTATTTGTGTAGCAATTATGACTTATGGTTTTTGAAGTTAACAAAAAAATACTAAATATTTCAGCTAGTCATACAGTAGTAGCCATTCAAAATTTCTGCACTTACCTTGGTGGATCCTTGGCTGGTCCCCTGCAATTCCTTTTTAAACATCAATCTTTGTACTAAAATATTCTGTCATGATTTGTGTACAATCAGATCTAAAGAGAAGCATCATCTCCTGGTCAGATCCTGTAATTTAGTGAAAGGGTGGAGTCAGAGTAAAAAAATATGCATGCCCAGGAGAAGGACCCTGCAGTAGTAAGTAGATATTTCAGGACCCCAGATGTTGTTGCCAAGATGGATCCTAGAGTACCAAGCTTGTGTTGGAGAAAGTGTGGCTCAGCGGTCCCCAATCATACACATATTTTCTGGTCATGTCCCAAACTTCAAAACTTTTGGGATGAGGTGTACAGGACTATGAACCAGATCTTCACGGAGGTTATACCGAGGGATGTTACTGTTGCGGTACTTGGTATTATACCGGAGAGTTTGCAAGGACGGGCCAAAACTTATCTGTTGAATGTTCTTTTAACAGCAGCCCTGAAATGCATTACAACCAGGTGGATGCAGTTGGAGCCTCCTTCCCATGACTTATGGGTACAAAAAGTAAGAGAGTTGTACAAAATGGAAAAGATAACCTACTCATTAAGACTTCAAAAAAACACCCTTAGCCTGCGCTGGGGGCCAGCAGAAGCTATGCTGATGTAAATAAACCCAACAAGTTTGTCTCTTGGCATATGGTGTATCCTTATGTTGGGGTCTCAGGATGATGAGCCTACAAATTTGAGGCTGAGATCAAAAGATATCAAGCTAAGATGTTCATTTTATGGGAAACTGTATATTTTCAACTTTTGTGTTATGTACCATTGATGTGTGGCTGTACAATTGCTCTGTAAAAAATAATAAAAGTATAAGTTCTAA
>NW_015151599.1:99826-101944 GCF_000732505.1 Cyprinodon variegatus
TAAAATGCATTTTAAAATCATTGTGAATATGTGTAAGAAAGAAAATAAAAAAATACCAGCTGAACAGTTTATCTACACCTACAAGCATTATAATATTTTTAACAATGTGCAAATCAAAACCCCCCATTCTAGGCATCACAGTGTCTTTAGTTGCTACAGGTTTTATGTTTGGTACCTGGAACATGGGATACGTGAGAAAGGTTTCCAGCATGCGTCCCTCACATCCAGCGTTGGATTCGTACTGTTTCAGCAGCTTGTCAAAGTCTCGGTTCTGCTTGCAGTTTGCCAGCACCTGCAGGCTGTACTGGTGGTTCCTCACAAACTCCTGGTAAATGTTCAGCATGGGCAGCAGGATGTCGAACAGGTCCGCTGTGGAGGAAAACAGACATGCAGCTCATGCTCCGACCTTCACGTATCGAAAATGACAGAAAATTAAGACTAAAACAAAAGCCTCTAATTGCAAAAATAATCTGATATTATTTACATGTTGCTAAAGGGGTGATATAGCAGATAATGTTTGTATTGATAAAGACTGATTTCTAATCCAGTAATTTGATTCCTAAGATGCAGGTTAAAAATTTGTTAAAATTTTGTGTTGTCGTGATGTTTTATTTTTTGCAAATTACAGTCTGATTATGACCGCTAATTTAGGAACATACCTGCAAGGTCTGCCACACTCACCTAGAACCAGTGTGGGCCAGTTGGCGATCCGAGCCTTCAGCCCTTGGTGGAAGATCTCATGCAGAAACATGATGGTCTCACTGCACATAGAAAAATAATCACTACGAGGATCTTTTTAATCAGGAGACAAAGATGTAGCCTACTAACAGAACAGGCATATCTAAATTTTACTTCTTACAAAGTAAATGCTTGACTGTAGACAGACTGTATGTTTGTTACAGAACACAAATATGAATAAAGCATTTTTTTATCAAGTAGCAGACATTTTTTTTATTAACCTGTAAAAAGAAAATAAGTAAAAGAAAATCTTGCCTTCTTAATGTAATGCATTGAAACATCCTCAAACTCTGAAGAGCTTCTACATACTGACTTAAATGAACAGATGCTGTTGTTAAGAGTAAATCGTATTCAATGAGGACAAAAGAAATAAGATGAACATTATAATTGTCATGTTTTTCATTTGTTTAAAGAAGTTTATTGCTGCTTCAGTAGTAAATAGATGTATTTAAAATTAGGTTTGTTGAATTGTTTTGTCTACAAAAGTTAAAATATCCAAAGTTTTACTATGTTTCTCTACTCTCTGATTACCCCTCAGATCAGCTGTGCATGTCTCTGATTGGACATCTGGTTAGAGTGTAGCTACTGATTTGAAGAGGTGGACAGTAGGTGACGGAGTGGACACGTCTACCGGTCTTCTTAAGAAACCAGATGAGTTCAAAAAAATATGGAAGTATAAATATAAAATAAAATACTGGCGTTAAAAGAAAATTGCTTCTTTGTGTCATTCTGCTCAGAAACCACGTCATCTGCATGTTTGTTGCAGTTAACGCAGATATGCATCCCCCTTCAGACACTTCAATGACCGTAGAGAGTGCTGCAGGTAGCATCGCAGGGAGGAGAGAAAGGAGGCCTCTGATTGGTCAATTCTACCTCTACTCTACACTATGGGCCGGATTTATCAAGAACCAATTTTGCGTGCAGTAATTTGCGCTCGCAAACTGGAATTTTGCGCAAGGGGCTAAAACATGGTTTGCGGGTGATTTAACAAGAGTGATTGCGTAACTGGTGGCAGGTGCAAAACTGTTGGAGACGCCCTATTTAAATGATGGTTTTGCGCGTTTTGTGGTTTGCGGCAAAGTAGCTTGTACAAACTAGTGCATTAAGAAATTTAAATCTTACAGTGACCCCGAACAACAAAAAAAAATAATTATATATCTATATATATATATAAAAATTTGGCAACCTTTATTCCCTAAGGTGGTATGTGGCTGAATATGTGTGCTGCACGTACGCATACCCGCAGCATTGGCACGTTGCTCCACAGGCGCAGGAGGAGAACACCGACCCCGTCGGACAGCACTTCTGAAAAAACGAGATAGGGAGATCCCAGCTCTCGCTGCAACCGTACGCTGGAATGACCCAGATGCAAAAAAGTGC
>NW_015151599.1:102414-103959 GCF_000732505.1 Cyprinodon variegatus
TTTTAGCGTGCGCAGTGAAATAGCTCACGTTTTTATACACGCAAACCTTTGATAGATCCGGCCCTATGCGTATTTCCTTTGGTACCTAATGGCAGAAACTGGCAGTAGTGCTGTCCACACTAGCACTGGCACACCTCAGACACTATCCCAGACACCATACAGGATGCTAGTTTGTAGCTCTGTGCGACGGTCTGTTGGTTTGCACCCGAAGCCACAACACGCAGTGCCGTGCCCAGACTTTCAGGAATAGTCACGGGTGAACTGTGTGATGTTCGGCGTTGGATGATTGTCCTGATTGTCCCTCTTGCGTTGTGGCGTGGAATAACATAGTGCAGACCACGCTTCAAAATTGGGCATAAATCAAAAATATCTGTGTCATACCTGCGACAAGGTAACTGCGACACACTGCTGCGGGAGGATAACCTGCCCTTTAAACCTCATAAAAAGCTTTAGGCATATTTATTTAAAAGGAAAACGAAATATGGCTGTTGTTGCTAATTTTTCAGGATAAAAGTTGTCCTGAAAGAGTTTCACCTGTTAAATAAAGATTAACAATATATATTTGGCTTCAGACTTGTCTGTTAGAGGAAGCTAGTTTTTAACGAAGAAGCACGAATGAGTTAGTAAAAACTGACCCATAGCTAATTTCAACAGGTAACAGAAATAAGTCCAGCAAAGTGGCTTTTATTTATTGTTCTGAGGTTTTAACCTCTAATCATTAGAAAACATCCTGGATTTGGAAATAAGCGAATGGCTTTGGGCAAAAGTAAGGGTTTAAATTCCCAAATGATAACTCAAACTGCTTATCAGTTTCTACCGAATTAAAATCATTCAATTAGTAGTAAAGACTGTCACAAATTATATAAATAAATAAGAGCTGCACACAGCAGGATGACCCAAAAATATTTATTTTCATCGTGTCATTAAAAATTCTTTAAAAACAATAAAAATACACAGCTGGTTGAATCTAGCATGTTTCTAAACATTAATCTTATTAGGTATTTTGGAGCAGTTTATAAATCGTCTGATTGTCTATGGGGGGGAAAGTGAAGGAAGGATCAAAGCACAAGCTCTTAAACTGTAATAATTTTCAGTGGGAATTAGAAGAAGAAAAGTCAGAAGCCTCTTGTCCCAGTTCAGCATCTGTCATCATCACTCTGACCCATCTATGAAGAATTTTCATTCTGAAGCTAGATCTTGTTTAAAAAAGAACATCCATCTGATGCATATGCTACCTGACATTTTCAATATGAAACAATCCCCAGCGGGACTAATTGGATTAATTATAGAACAGTTCTTTGTAGCAGCATCCAATCCTCACTTGTAATCTGTCTATATGTTAAAACTCTTGAGTGTCCTATATATAATACAAGCAAAGAACATGTTTTTTAAATGAGAATTTGAAAGAATGCTATCAAGATATGCAACGTTAATAAAACTTCTTAATCAAAAATAAGGTTTTAAGAGTAGCTCTGCTGCTTTCTTAGATTTAATTTCCTTTGTTTATTTATTTTTTGGGAGTGTTGACCCTTAAAGGCACACTAT
>NW_015151599.1:105487-108082 GCF_000732505.1 Cyprinodon variegatus
TCAGTCAGATAGCAAGCCCCAGTGATAGACTGGGATTTACTAACAGCGATACAAAGCTCAGATATTATAGGATATTAACAAAAGAAAAAGATAAATAAACTCACTCTGTGTCGATAATGGTTTGAATGTGAGTGTGTCTACTTATCAAGGGGCGTAGGTTTGATTTCAACTTTGGTAGGGACACTATTGGTCTGATGTCATCTGTCCTATGCAAAATATTCCTGATCTTTTTTTATGCTTAATGTGAGCATCAGGACACATTTTGTTTAAAGAGAACAGCAGCATTTCTTCCTACATTCATACAAATCTTATAAGCACACTGTAAAAACGATCTAGAAATAGGTACAAATTTCTTAAATTAAGTGTATTTATCCTGAATTTGAGTAGGTAAATGAGTTGATTTGCCAATGGAATGAGTATTTTTACTCCTAAAATAAGATATTTAGATAAAGTGCACTTGAAATTAGACAATACAATTGTTTTTTCTTATATTAAATGTAAATTGTCTTGATCCGTTGGCAAAGTGTCTCACTTACCTCCTAAATTCAAGAAAAATGCACTTATTTTAAGAAAAAAAGGACTTATTGAGATTTCATTTTTTTGCAGTGCACTACACACGCGGTAGATGCTGTTTATCAATGTTTAAAGCATCATTGTCTCTGATGAATGTGGAATTAGGACTTTTTCTCAACTTTGAAAAGGTTTGCATTTCTACTTACCAGCAACTTAGACACTGTCTATTTAACCAAATATAGTCTAAATATGTCTGTTATATGTGGATTTATCCTATGTTTTCTTTTGTAGATATAGAATTGTGCAGAAGTAAACAGAGCTAAACCCTACTCTTATTTTTTAATCTAATATGCGCTCTCTGTATCATGCAAAACAATACATTCAAGGACGGCAAATAAATGTATTGTAGCATAGGCTGAAGTTCAACTGAAGGAACTCATTGCTTTTCATACATCCACCTGCGACACAACCAATCAGCTTTGAACCACACCTTCCACGAAAGCCAATCAGCATCCAGAGTTAATCTTAAATGGTCTCCGATCTGCCACTTGTCTGCTACTTAGTGTGCAGGCAGTGGTTGCGCTGTGTGACTTCATTCAGAAGACCCTGTTTCAACCCACCTCCAGCCCCTCCTCCACCATCGTAGCTAAAGCTTCATCAGAGTGTCATTCCTCCTGGACTCTTACTGCCTTCCCTGTCTCATTTTAACCGGTCCGTCAGAAGACCGCCATGATGAGCCTGGTTCTAGCAGAGGTTTCTTCCCAACGTGAGTCTTTCCTCTCCACTGTCGCTTCATGCTTGCTCATCATGGACAGGTTCTCTCANGATACAAAGCTCAGATATTATAGGATATTAACAAAAGAGAAAAAAAAAATAAACTCACTCTGTGTGAAGAATCGTTTCAATGTGAATGTGTCTACTTATCAAGGCCGCAGGTTTGATTTCATGGAGCCTAGGTGGAAATTCAACTGAAGAAACTCATTGCTTTTCATACATCCACCTGCGACACAGCAAATCAGCTTTGAACCACACCTCCACGAAAGCCAATCAGCATCCAGAGTTCATCTTAAAAGGCTTCAATCCGCAACTTGTCTGCTCCCATGCGCAAGAGGTGGATGCGCTGTGCGACTTCCTTCAGATGACCCCGTTTCAACCCACCTCCAGCCCCTCCTCAACCATCGTAGCTAAAGCTGCATTTCCTGTCTCATTTTAACCGGTCCGGCAGAAGACCGCCATGTTGAGCCTGGTTCTAGCAGAGGTTTCTAACCAACGGGGAGTTTTTCCTCTCCGCTGTCGCTTCATGCTTCCTCATCATGGACAGGTTCTACAACCTGTGTTATCCAACTGGACTTCCATCGTCCAGGTCCCTGAGTGAAGCTCTAGTATCAGCTCACGCAGTCCGTCTGACTAACCAGCAGTCTACAGACTGACCAACTTCATTCATTTAACAGCCCAATTCTTTACTCCTGTTCATGCCTATCTATCAAAGTTTAGTTTTTCTGCTGAGGTCTGAGCGCCAAAGACAAAGTGATTATATCAATAAATTTCTTCTAATTGTTTTTTTCTCTTCATGAGAGTTTTTCAGATTGAATTGTATTAACATGTGCACTGGAACTATAAGAGGAACTGACACTGTATGGACTTCACCGTACAAGTTGTACATCTGGACTGTAGGTACTCTGTGTCGCCCATTTTAATGTATTTTATCTAGGGCTGAAACAATTAATCATGTCAATCGATTATTGAAATAATCTTCAACGAATTTATAAATTGATTAATTGTTATAGGGACACTAAAATGTGCCTTTAGCCGACAGAGCGACCCACTTAGAGCAGGAATTATACCAAGAATGTATAAAATATATAAACATTTTGCATTTAAGGTAAATAAAAAAAAGTTATTTTCTGTCAGTATTCTCCATCCAGAACTCCTCAAGAGGAAACCTTTCTGTTTCACCTGGTTTAATTTAGTAAAACATGCTTTAAGGACCCTTTAGCTATCTGATTATTAATCGGTTCATCGAGAGAAAAAAAAAAAAATCAATAGATGAATCAATTTGCAAAATAATCATTAGTTGCAGCC
>NW_015151599.1:109234-115527 GCF_000732505.1 Cyprinodon variegatus
CTGTGTGGAAATCTAAAAAAAATAGAATCAATATAAATAGTGTTACTCTGTCTTTATCCTATTTCTAGAAGTAGAAGTCAATTAAATAGAACTATTTTTACGTGGAAAACAAAAAATAGCAATAGCAATTGGGGCCAGTTTCATTCCTTTTGAAACTGAAAGAAAAAAATGAAACAGAAAAATAATTTTAACAATGCAAAAAACAAGAAAAAGATTTTAAACAAAAAAAAAAGTGAAACCAAAAACACATCTGTCTAAAACTACTGTTCAGATCCAAGTTTGTTTTTCATCGCTGTGGACTCTTGTTTTTGACAATCCTATCAAATGCTTCACTTGCACTTACTGTACCTTTGGATCTGCTTGTAGTCCAGGTTTGGGTATATTACCAAATAAATTGATCCGTTTATGGTTCTCCCCTTTTGGATCTTTCGTTTCTTTTCTATTTTATGTATATGTATGCAGTCTTTAGTTGCTCTCTGTTGCCCCCTTGTGCCTGTTTGCTAATTAACCTGGTCTTTAACTCAGGGCCACTTTTTTGTTCTGACATTAAGCTGTGGTCCAACACTGTACTAATGTTACTTATTTGGGATCAATTTTGTAGATAAGATATATATTGTTTCATTTGCATTACTCTAAGGACACTCATGGTGATTTAACACCTAGAGCAGAGGTCACGGATTAGTGGACCGCAGTCCGGATACGGACCCGCCTGCTAGCTAATCCAGTCCGAACCTGATTTAAAACATATAAATTACCGCATGTTTTCCAACGACATTGCATAATTTCACTTGCACCCCTTCTCCTGTTAATACGGTAAAGCCCTCCAGAGCGTCCGGCTCCAGGCTGCACGTGATACAAATGAACCAATGAGCTGCTGTCAGTCTGGGTTGCTGCTGCTGCTACTTTTAGACACAGCAGGCAAACCTGTGGCAAGCCGGGCGATGGGAAAGAAGGAGAAGATGATGAGAAAAAGAGAGCAGAGAAAGTGTGGACTGCTGGAAGAACTGTGGTGAACTGGTGAAAGAAAAGTGAAATGGTGCTCAAAGATGACCCTGAACATTTAGAGGATGTTTGGCTCAACCTTCTGCTGTGAAGCAGGATTCTCCACCATGAACAGAATCAAAAATAAATATGGATCCAGGCTCAGAATGAGCTCCTTGATATGTGCTTTAGAATGGCTTAGTCTCCATTCAAACCCAGGTTTAAAGCCTTGCAGGGCAGCATAAAGCCCACTGCCAACATTAAGACAGAAAAAAGATTAATAAATAAATAAACTTTCAGTTCAGGTGTTTTATAAAATATTTGAATCAGGAAATTGTCTATATACCAAACTGAACGATTGTTGTTCTCTACTTCAAAAAACACTTTGGCTTTCCTAAGATTATTATTATTTTTTTTTATTTAATGAATAAAACAGATGCATAAACACTTCATTTTATTTCTGTGTTTAATTCTGCTTAAAGTAACAGATTATAATTAAAAACATCTCAGGACCTTTACTGGTGGATGATTTTAATTATTCGGACCCCGCTGATTTTTAGTTGGTTACCCCTGGCTTAGAGTGTTGTAACTTCTTTACTGGAATAAACAATGTTTGGTTCGTATGCAAACATCTCTTGTCACGTTTAAATTAATTTGTATCTTACGGTACTTTTTCTATTCTTACAATATGAGAGATTTGTTTGTTTAAAAATAAAAAGACAGTTTCTAAATAACTTCTGCATACTATTTTGTATTTAAGTCCTAAAAAAGAAGCAAGGCTTTATTTTAAATTGAGCATTGATATTGTTTTTGTGATTCCTTCACATAATCATGTTTCTCTGATCAAAACTATTTATGATGGAAATTAATTGAACTTGAACCTAAAAGGTTTTTGATGTATTGTGATGTTTTTTCATTAGACTGGCAGAAATCAGCTTCCATAACTTCTTTCATGGCCCATTTATTTATCTCTTTCAAGGGCCATCCCCTATTATATATTTCATTATGTATTTTGTCCCTCTATATAACACAGAAATGATTGTAAAAACCAATTTGTGACTCCTCAGTCTGTGTTTCCGAACCCCCCAGGGGGCCCCTGACCCCTTCTTTTGGAGTAAGATGGGTTTTTTACCTATTGAGGAAGATGCTGCTGACGTCGTCGTGGCTTATGGGGGGTTTCTTGGAGCTGGCAGCCATGCGCAGAGGTCTGAGGAAGCAGTTCACCAGAATGGAGAGCTGGTGGACGTACTCCGTCTCTGCTTCCACCATGTTAAACACAATCTGGTTCCTCTTCCTCATGCTCTCTGCGTGTGGCGAGCAGATATAGTCTTGGACGATGATCTTCCACTTCCTCCTGCACAGCCAACCACGCATAAAACTCTGCACCTGCAATGGTCACACAATTCATGGGCCTCTGTAATCTTATTTTCTTTTTTTTTAATTCCTTCATATCGCAGCAGAGTGACAATGCTTTACCTTTTTAATCTTTTTGATATCTGGGTCCTCTTCTTCTTGGTTGTTCTGATAAGGCAGCATCCTCTCCTTGGCTTTGTTCAGCACCACAATCTACAACAACAACAGTTTGTATGTGGATGCACTGGTGCAAAGAATCAAATATTCATGAAACCCCTTACAACAAAAATAAACATCTAGATAGGGAAGTAACGGTTCTTAGAATCATTGGAGGCCTGCTGTGTTTTAATTCAACAGAAGTGTCTTTTCATCAGGCCTGGGGCATTTTGCCTGCTTTGATCTCAACGTGCTCCATCTGAGCGCGGTTTGTGCACACGCAGATGTGGATGCACTCATGCATACCTCCGCTTTGAGCCTCTCGATCTCCGTGTCCTGGTCCTCCAGTTGAGTGCGAAGCTGATTGGCTGCGATCTTTTCAGTCTCCAAGATCTGGACCAGGTGGATGTACTTCTGCATGAGGATCTCGCGCTCGATCATGATGTCAGAGTAGCTGACAGGAGGGGAAGTGGGAAAAAGGTGGAAAAAAATACAAATCTGGATAAGTAATTTTCTTTTAAAATAAGTGCATTTTTTTCCTTACACTGAGGAGGTAAAAGAGACACTTTGCCAATGGAACAAGACAATTTACATTTAAAAGAAGAAGAAAAGAATTTCATTGTCTTATTTCAAGTGTATATTATCTAAGTACCTTATTTTAAGGGTAAAAATACTCATTCCATTGGCAAATCTTATTTACCTACTCAAATTTAGAAAAAATATACTTAATTTAGGCCTTTTTTTTTTTTTACATATTTCTTACATTTTTACAGTGTGGGTGACCCCCCCGGTGCGTTTCATATCCACTTCTAAGGTAAAGATAAAGAGAGGCATGTACAGAGAGCAGGGCTGAGAGTAAAAAGAGGTCGAGTGGGGAGATCAAGTTGGTGATGTAACCAACGTGATAATACAGCAGTAGTGTGACCTAAATGTGAACCGCTGCGAGCACTAAGCATCCAGACACGCTCGCTGGCTTGGATGTGGTAACTGTGTCAAATGTGCTTTATCAGCACATAAAAAAAGAAAAGAATCTCAGCTTTATGTGTTAATAATAAAGCTGAATGATAAATTACTTAAATCGCGACAAGGGAAAACGATTAAGTACATATTGCACTAATATAAAGGCATTCAAACCATTTAATAAATGTAATTGTCACAAATTAAGATTTCTTTCTTTTTTTAAACCATGATTTTAAGAAGAAAGTGAGCGACTGGCCACCCCCTAAAAATAGAATAGAATTGATACATAGAATACATAGAATTACTTCCCTACTCCCTATTGATACATATAAGTTTATTTAATTGTGAATTTTAAAATTTTAGGGAATATTTGAATCAAAGATTAGATAAAAGGAGCCTAGGCGGTAGTTCAACAGAATAAACTGATAACTCGCCTTCATCCAGCTGCGACACAGCCAATCAGCTTTGAACCACGCCTCAATGAAAGCCAATCAGCATCCAAACATCATCTTAAAAGGCCTCTGATCTGCAACTTGTCTGCTACCTAGTGTGCAGGCGGTGGTTGCACTGTGTGACTTCATTAAGCTGACCCTGTTTTAACCCACCTCCAGCTCCTCCTCCACCATCGTAGCTAAAGCTTCATCAGAGCGTTATTCCTCCTGGACTCTTACTGCATTCTGCATCTCATTTCAACCGGTCGGGCAGAAGACCGCCATGTTGAGCCTGGTTCTGCCAAATGTTTCTTCCCAATGGGGAGCTTTTCCTCTCCACTGTCGCTTCATGCTTGCTCATCATGGACAGGTTCTCTCAACCCGTGTTATCCAAGCTGGACTTCAGCTCACACAGTCCACTGGATCTCCCCATCAACATACTGCTAATCAGCAGTCTCCAGACTGACCAACTTCATCTATCTCCACTCCACCACCAGTTTCAGGCCTGGGAGGGGGTCTACTCCTGTTCATGCATATCAAATCAAAATTCAGCGCTAAGTTTCCTGCTGAGGTCTGAGCGGCAAATACTAAACTAATTAGACTTCTTCTAATTGTCTTTTCTCTCCGTGTGAGTTTTTCAGATTAAAATAAATGAATACTACTTTTTTATGATATATTTTGGCAGTTCATATCCCTTAGGAATCACATCTAAATTGATTGTGAAAACCATCTTGCCTACCCCTGCTTTACAGTACGCTTGGTGTTTCCTCGAGCCTTTAATTAACATTACAAAAAATATATATATTAAAAAAAGTATGATTGTAGGAGTAAAAAAATCACCTGTGTTCCAAACCAGATGATGGTTTTATCCGCATGGATAGCAAGCAGCATGGCAGCCATATAGATTTTCATCTCTTTGTGAAACCGATTCCTACAGAGCACAACAATTGGCTCCAGTGATACTTGTAAAGTTCCACAGGGATCAGTGCTAGAGACAATGTTCTTTACTATATAGTATAAACAACCATCTCTCTGTAAGCAAAGCCAAAAATGACACTAAAGTTGCCTTCTTGTAAAGGGTGTCCAATGTGAACTAAACTATGCAGAACTGAGCTTCTCCAAAAGGTGAGGCATGTTGAGTTTTATCCCTCTACTATCTGTGAACTGAATAGGCCCTTCAGATGAAGAGTGCAAAGTTTTTAAACAGCAACTCTTGACTGCAGTAGTTTATTTGAATGTCTTTTCAAGTTACCAAGTCCTACATAACTGTGAATCTTCAAAGACTTGCATCCCCGACCGATGACAGGCTATTTGTACCTGTTCTTCTCCCTTCTGTGTTGGATTTTGAACAATAATGACATGGTGTCAAACTGCATTCATTTCAAGTGTGTGGGAGAATGGCGGACCAGAGGACTAGTATTAGGCACACAGAGATAAGACAACTGTGCTAGACAGGAGTCAAACCTTGATTCTTCTGACCTGTAGTCAGATCAGATCCATTTAGCCATTTGAGTCGGAAAATGGACCCTTGAGAGGGCTGAACTCTTAACCTTCAGTTTATGAGACTGCCTACTGCACCAACAGGACCTGCTAGGTCCACCAGTGTTATGAGAGCTGGAACTCAGAGTGTACACAGAGGATTGTGGGTTCAAGTCCCTTCTGAGTTGTTTGCAAGCAGAGTGGTGCAGCAAAGGTGCGCTTAGCCCGTAACCCAGATGTCAGTTGAATGAAACCAGCCTCTTATATAAACACTGACTTGTACAATAAAGGGTGCTGGGTTCGGGTTAGACTTAGATTTATTTTGTATACACAAGTGTAGACAACGAATCTTTTCTTTATATCAATGCTGGTTACATTGCATGTTTGCATAGCATTGATGTTTTCTTTTATTTAAATGCAAAAATGATGACATTAAGAAGTAGCCTAAGTTTGGGAGGGCCAATTGAATTTTAATTTTACACCAAACCACACTAGTGCATTCACTTGTTTAAGTGGACGTTATCAGTTAGTTGGGTCAAACTAATGTTAATAAACCATTAATCCACAAATAATCGTAAATGTAATCATTTGTTTAAATCTATAGCAGGGACATAAATAGCAGGATTAAATGGCCAATTGAATTAAAATTGTCACGTTCTGCCAGTCGGGATATTCTGATCACTTCATCACAATTAGAACAAAATTGCATTCAAATTATTGTTTTAAAGATTTTTTAATTTAGACAGATGTGCAAATTGCCTCTGGAGCTAGTTAAAAAAGTGGAAATTTTAATTTTAATATTCCACATGCATTTCATATATCTCATTTAAAAGCTAAGACCTTCTAGTTTAGATAGATAGATAGATAGATAGATAGATAGATATATGATAGATAGATAGATATATGATAGATAGATAGATAGATAGATAGATA
>NW_015151599.1:118684-124467 GCF_000732505.1 Cyprinodon variegatus
ACTACACTTGTACACTTGCTCTGTATTATTATGATGGACACAGATGGGTTTATGCCGTCCATCATGGCGGTGTAAATGGTAAAGAGTAAATGGCCTGTACTTATATAGCGCTTTTTCCAGTCAGAGAAGTTGACGAAGGTGCTTTACATTACATTCAGTCATTCACCCATTCACACACACACTCACACGCACACACTGATGGTGGCAAGCTACATTGTAGCCACAGCTGCCCTGGTGCTCACTGACAGTAGAGTAAACAGACATCGATCACATGACCATATGTCTTCTATAGAAGGCCATAAAACTCATGGAGAGCAGGGTTGTAGTCGTGCCAGCAGAGGCAGCAACCCGCAGCCCAACATCGGCTAACTAAAGTTCTAATGTAGAGTTTGCACAGCCAGTGTGCAGAAGGATTTCCAGCAAAAACAAGACTTTTAATTATTTCCTAAGAGAAGAGTTAAAACGGGAGATATGCAATTTAAACTTGTATCATTTATCTGCGAGGATCAGATCAGTGCACAGACCATTATTTTCCCTCCCTGTAAGCTTTACATGTAGTGCTGACGTCGATGCAGCACCTCCCGTGACCCTGCTCTGATAACAGCTGTACAGGAATATTAAAGCAAAACAAATAGGAAAACATGTAGAAAGTTGCTCCCAAGGGTCAGGGCTAGAAACAACTTCTTTGGAAGGAAAAAAATTTACTTAATAGGTGCTGATCATTTTGCAAAAAACAAAAACAATCTTGTCTCCTCTTTGCAATTATATGTGACAGATCAGCTGCGCCAGCAGTTTAAATCTCCTTAAACGCTGGTCATGATCTTGTGGTATTGGATGTTCTGTGTAAGCGGTCAGGGTTTAATCTCACACCGACGGACCAGATTCAGACTCTAACATCGCTTACAAAAGTACAGCAGACATTTTTCCAAGAAATGCTGAGCTCAGACATCTGCTTACGGAGAGAATTTTGTTCCATTATTGTTGCAAGCAAAGAACAAAATAAGCTTATTTGTGGAATGTATTTTTTCATATTTTAATTTTTCTAATATTTTCTTTACTATTCTTTGATTGTATTGATATATTCACATGTTCTCTTTTCAAATTTTTGTTTAATAAATTGCGTTCTTTCAACATTGTGTTTTACATTCTCCTCAATTATTTATTGGTCAATGTGAGCATCAGGACTGAGCGTTTTTACTGAGGCTTGAGCTGAAGTGAATGTGATTTGTAAAAAGCTATTTGAAGAGAATGCAATTCGTAAAACGTAACAAAAAAATTATAAAAATGTAAACCTTTAAAAGCAATTTAATAATAAAAAATTTGTTTAAAAAAATATTATAAAATTAATTGAAAAACAAAAACTAAAAAAGTTGAAAAATCTGAGGAAACAGCAAAATTACTCTACAAACCTTTCATTTTAATTGAAAATTATCATATCTGGATAGGATTTCAATTTACAAAATGTGTTGCTTCCAACAATAACTGAGGAAAATCTGCTCCATATTTTCTATTTTGTAGCGATTATTTATTCGGAGATTGTTTCAGAGGCCGTTAGAGCTGTTACTTTGAGTAAATCCCATTCTGAAGTCTAATTCATCCATTAGAAACTTAGCATAAAGTCACAACACAGTCATGTTTCTGTAATAAACACATTTGATAAGCATTTTTCAGAAGCCTGAAGAGGATAACTATCTGACACAGTGAAATACAAGAGGTGAAATAAAAAAAAATATATAAATATGTCTAGAATTAAAATAGAAGTTTTTCCTGAAAATGATCAAATAAAACCCATAAATGAAATATACCTGGCCTGCTGGATGGCTTCCACCCACTCGTTGCAGTCCGACTCGTCCTCTGACCGCAGCTCCAAAGGTTTCTGTCCCTCGTGGCCAAAAATGATGAGGAAGTAGTGCTATGAGCAAGAGAAAAACGATGACAAAGGTTTTACCTGTTTAATCACATTCCATCAGAGGTGCCTTTTTTATAAATACTTCATAGGATATTAAGATAAATATTTTATATCTGTCATGGTCTTGGTTCTGTTGTGCTTTATTTTGCTCCTTTTTTTCTAGTTTTATTGGTTTAATTCCTTTTTTTTGTAATTTCTAGATTTATGTTAGTTCTCATGTTTTTCTGCTCTCTATTGCCCTCTTGTGTGTGTGTGTTTTCCTTTCACCTTGGCTCCCTCGTTGTCTCCTGTCACACCTGCTCCTTGTCAGCTCGTTAGCCCTCCCTTTGTCTCTGTCAGCTATTTATACTCTCCCTCTGCTCTCGCTCTTTCTTGGTTCCTTGTCTTTGCTGTCCTCCCATGCTGTTGTCTACCTACCTCGTCTCTCCCTGGCTCCTCATGTTTGGTTTCCCCAGATTTCTCCATAGTTTGGTTTATTTTACATTATTAGTTGGTTTTTTGGATTCCTGCCTTTGTTTACAGTTTTTTTCCCCCATTAAACTGCAAGAAATCTCCTCAGCCTCTCTGCCTCTGCATTTGGGTCCTCAAACCTCAACCAAACTCTGACAATATCATAGTTGAAATACATATATGTATACAGTATGAAATATTGCAATATAATTTTTAAGACTTAAGCACTTTTCTTAGCTTACATTAATAAAGAACTCTAAGAGACCTTAGAAGGAGGCAAAAAGACTGATTTATGTTAACAATGTCATCTAACAGATTTTTGTACAGTGATTTTATAAATTAGTTTACAATCTAAGAGTCAAGAAACACAGAAATTAAAAAGTTAGTTAAGTCCTGAGGATAAAGACGGTAACATAATAAAGTCAAATTTGTGGGTAAAGGTGTTTTATTTTTAGATTTGCATATATTTAACAAGGTATAACTATAAAATTTCAGCCTTAATTTTTTTTAAACCATGTTTATAAAGAGAGAACTCTGCCAAAATTGAATCATCAAGCATAATAAATACTACAGTTTTATTTACAACACACCTAAATACACCACTTGTCAGATGCATTTTGTATGTTCTTTGTATTTTATTACTCTTGGAAACATCGGATGACCTTTAGGATACTGTAAACAGCCCTGCCAGAGCTGCAGTGACGTCATGAGTGTCATCACTCTAACTTGTTTCTTATTGGAGAAAAAAGAAATGTCCGCTGTTGCAACAGACCATGGTCTCCCTTATTATAATATGTTGGTTCTCAGAATATGTCTCAATAATCTCATTAGCTCGTTTAAATTTAAAAAGCACAGGATGCAGAACATGATCGGCTTGGGTTGGAAAACACATGGAGAAAATAAAATGACGAAAAGATAAAAAAAAAAAAACACATCTTTATTCATTTAGGTCATAATTCCATTTAATCTATTCTCATTTTAAATAGCTTTTTCTATGCAGAATATGAATGCTTGTTCTCCTGGAGATAAGAAACCCATCTGTCTGTGTTTATACTCTTTATTCCAGCTGTTCCAGTGTGCATCCGCTCCAAAAAACTTCCCTTTTGGACTCAATAAGATTTGTTTAAGTGTGTCTTGATACTTTTAACATGATAGAAGTAGAGAAATAGACTAGAAATATTCATTGTTAAGTAGGAAGGAAATGGAAATATTTCAGAGCCAAATATCTGCATCATCCTTAAAACATAAAGTCCTGTTCAATAAAGTTCTAAAGCAGAGCGTTAGTTGTGTTATATGCCTTTGCAAAAAATGCCTAAAACCATTTAATCATGACAAAATAAGGTCATATAGACCAATCACCATCCTTATAGTGTTTAGATTTTTTTCCTTTCTAAGCCTAAATAGATTTCTGGCACCGGGTGCAATGAGCAGATATACACAGACTGGCGCCCTCTGCTGGCAGAGCCATAGAACTATGAGAAAGACAAATAGTGACAACTAAATAAAGACCGATTATCCTGCAATGCTTCACGGTAAAACAATATTAAATTAATGGATCTACAGCAGATCTAAGTTTTCCTCAATCCCCCTCAGAGCCTCTGGTCGTCAAACCATAAGAAGAAAATTCATGTTTATAACCATCAAAAACAGAGAGACAGCATCAAGGTAGGAACCAATTACTCCAGTTTTTTATTTGTAATCTTGTTTTTCAGGGGTTGCTCAGCTGGCTCGGGGTAGCACTGCTGCTTTGCAGCGAGAAAGTACAGGGTTCGATTCCCAGCCCAAGGTCCTGCATGGAGTTTGGATGTTCTCCCTGTGCATGCATGGGTTCTCTCCGGGTACTCCGGCTTCCTCCCACAATCCAAAAACATGACTGTTAGGTTAAAAAAAATAAATCCTCTCTTAAAATCTGTGAGTTTTTTTTTTTCGTTATCTTATGCAGGCCAGTTATACATCAGCTTCTACACTTAAATTCGGCCATTCAAATATCAACAGTCATTTGTCAATAAAATTTCTTCGGTCATAAGATCTTGATTCATATGTCGCAGCTAATATACACAATGGTTGAAATAAGAGTCATGCGAGGCAAGAGCTCAAACATGAACCGCTATAAGCCTTCTACACCACTTCATTACGACTTTATGGATATTTTTCACCCGAGGTGCGCCTCATGCCAAGGAATAATCCATTAGTTTTGGTGATGATCCCCATCATGATCGGAATGCAGGATTCTGTAAAATTCCCTGAAAAAATCTATTCCCCCTCTTTACCAGAGGATGAGAAATCTTTAGTTTATCACCTTAGCCAAGGACATAATAGCACAGACAAACAGAAACACAGAAAAACACACAGAAACACTGCCAACTTATGCCGACAATCACTGGTCCATTGCTCGCATTTTCCTTTCTCCCTTCTCCGTCCTGTCTGTTGTTATCCAGGCTGTGTTTCTCGTGTTGCTGATCACAAATAGTGTAATATACCCTACGTATTATAAACTGACTGAAAGCACTAAATCTTTGCTCTCCATCAGTGTTGGATTTTTTCAGATTAAGCAAACCATCGTGGATTTACGGTAAAAGGTTTTCCAGCCACAGCGGTGCTGAGGCTCACCAATAGTCATGTTGCTGTAGGTAAAGGTTTAAAATACACAGATACATGGATTATATATTTTATACTTATGGATTATATGCAAATATAAATCGTTATAATTGCTGTATTACATAAATAATGCATTTTATTGCTTAATATTGTATTGTTCTTTTTGTTCTTTGCCCCCTTAAGAAATATTACAACCCTAAAAAATTTGGTCTAGATCCGACACTGATCTCACCCTTGATAGAGTAAAAAAATACAATTTAATATGTAAGGATTGGTTTCTAAAAAGCAACAGTTTAGATCGACCAGACGTCCCCGTTTTCCAGGGACAGTCCCCTTTTTGACCGATCAGCCAGAAGCTGTCCGCAGAAAGGTCTGATGCATAAGAAAAATAATGTTTTGACTGTTGTTAAGGTAGACGTGTAGAGTGAAAATTTGTGTTTTTTTCATAACAGCTGTTACAGCTGTTATTTAGAAAAGCCAATCATCACTGGCATACCAGAGTTACACCAAAATCTGTGACCCCGGTATTTTATAAACATTAGTCTGCACGGTCACAGAATTTAGTGTAACAACGGTACATAACTGCTACAATACTGAGATGCAGTGTTTCCCAATCACCTTTTGTATCTCTGCTTCTTTCTGTATCTCTGCTTCTGTCTCCTTGAACCCCAGTCGGGCCTCAGCAGATGGCCGCTCACACTGAGCCTGGTTCTGCTGGAGGTTTCTTCCTGTTTAAAGGGAGTTTTTCCTCTCCACTGTCGCTACAAGCATGCTTAGCCTCTTACACCCTAAGGGGGTATAAATAAATTTCTGCCTGACAAAAACA
>NW_015151599.1:125052-130807 GCF_000732505.1 Cyprinodon variegatus
ACATGTGCTGTGAATTGGCGCTATAGAAATAAACTGAACTGAAATTGAATTGAATTTATTTGGGATTATAGAAAACACAGCTCCTGATTTTTTTCATTTGCTAATTCCAGTTTGTATTTTGTTTTTTTTTCTCTTCCCTTACATATGATATTAGAAAACAATTGTTTTAGAAACATGGAGGACTACGGATAACAGACAAAAAACAAATCAGAAGAAGAAAGGATGAGATGCAGAGATGCACGAAAATCTGCCTCTGCTAGTTAAGACATGTCCATTCTAACTTGACACGTCTAGCTTTTTTAGTAAGAAAACAACTTTAAAACATTTGCCAAACTCAAAAAAAAAAAAATAGTTAACAAAAAATAAATAAATTAACCCTCAGAAAATGTTCATTTTAAATTAAAAGACATGAACATTTTTTACATTTTAAGAGAGTATTTTTCCATGCATGTCATCAACGACACATCTCAGTGTGAAAGTCAAACACTACATGACAAAGTTGAGCTTTCGGCTAGTTATTAAAGCTCCCTAGAGTTCATTTGAGGATGTGCAATGAAACAAAAGCACCTAAAGTACGATAAAAGGAAACACCCACAGCGGTATACATTTTGCTTTAAGTTTGCCTCAGAGAAAAACAGGCAGCCTGTGTAGTAATGATGTAACGATAAGCGGGTGAGAGATACTTGTGCTGGCTCCCAACCAGAGAGGCTTAAGGGCTTGTTTGTGTGCTGGGGGAGGGAGGGTTTACATAACCACTGAGGCTTGTACTGCTCCTTGCATTGCTAATGCGGCTTCCCCAGCCACAAGCCTGCTTTAAGCTGCAGGATAACAATAAGTGAGATGGACACACAGAGAAAGGGAGCTTTAGGTCTGCAACCAGCATCACTTGGAAAACAAACAAACAAACAACAGTTTGGCGTGGAGAAAGAGCGTCATTTCAGCCACATCTGCTGGGGTGCAAAGCTTTAACTGAATGATTTTGCAAAGGTTCAATGCAGGAGATGTAGCCAATAAATCAGCAGATTTAGTGTTACTATTTGCACAGTCATCAGATCGCCTCATCATCCCAAACTGCTAAACCGTTTCCATCAATCAGCTCAACTACTTTACAGCGTTTTCCTTAAGACTGGTGGAACGAGACGATGACAATAGCTAAACATGAAGAAACAGACTATAAAATCAATAATACTGAATACATGAAACAACATGGACCCATTTATGAACTCCTTACTGACTTGTTTAACTAAGTAGCTTTTGTAATGGGTCAGCAGACCTGAGCAGGTGTATTGCATTCAGGCTGGGGAGGTAATGTATAAACTGGTTATTACCATGGTCTCCTTTACTGCTGGTCATGTAGAGCTTCTGACGGTCTGTTGTTTTATGTTTCATTAATTCTTTATGATTTCATGGGAGACTAGATTGATTAACACAAGTTCTGATAAGGAAAGCCTATCAGAAAGAGGATGGAAAATCTGCTACCAACTAAATAAAACATCCCCCAACAGTAAGGATAATATTTAAAGAGCAAAAAAAGAGCCCAGCTGCTGCAGCATCAAATAAGCATAATTTATTAATAACAATTGAACTTTATTGATCTCACACTGGAGAAATTACCTCTGCATTTAACCCATGCCTTTGGGGAGCAGTGGGCCGCCATAGTGTGGCGCCTGGGGAGAAGTGTGGGGTTAAGGGCTGGTCATAGCAGTGTGTCACAGTCAGTTTCTCGCAGATATTTTGATTAAATCCCAATATTGAAGCGTGGTTTGCACTATGTTATTCCACGCCACAAAGCAAGAGGGATCTAGCTGTGGGTGTAGATACGACCGAAGCGGTGAGGAACTGGGGACAACTTTGTGTGACAACAGAGGGACATAAGGGCCAAAAGGAGCGCGGATCCAGGTGGAAAAAGGGTCTCAGCGTTCTCACGAACCTCCCTCTTCTAGCTGGTCCATCTTCACGCGTTGTTTTCCAGAATGGCGCTCATACAAACAAAACAAGCCGGTAAGGTACCAAACAGGAAATACTAATAGTGTAGAGCGGATGTAGATTTGACCAATCAGAGGCCTCCTGACTACGGCACTGTCTGCGGTCACCTACAGTTTATGAGAGGTGCAGCTTCTGTGGGAGGGGCGGGGGAATATTTGCATTCACTGCGACACACATGCAGACGACCTGGTTTCTGAGTATAAATCAGTCTTTATGGGTCTTGCTCAGGGACCCAGAGTGCAGGCTGTGGGGATCAAACCGGGTACTTGCAACCTTCAAAGAGAACAGGCGCACTATAACCACTAGGCCCACACTCCCCCTCAATCTACTCTTTTCAGACCAGTCAGAGAAAATGTTATGGACCTGAAGGCAGCAGACATCTGACCTTCTTCAGGAAATACAACAGAGGTTTTAGCAACATGCTAACAAAGCTGAAAGTCACAGAGCTCCTAGTTGTCAGGACTGTAGGAAATTCCCCTTGCTTTACATAAGCAGGTACAAACCACAGCTGTCCATAAAACCTTCAAAGCTTCCTCTGTTTCTGTTACTGCATGCATTTCTCTCTGAATGCAACAGCGGTATGAAGAGTTCATAAAGCCAGGTTTAATTTGCTGAAACATTTGTTGTTTTCTATGCATTCAAAAAAGTAAAAAAAAAACAAATGAAAAACAAACAGTAGCTGTTTCCTTTATTCAGACAGTCAATATAAAATATAAGACTAAAGGATGTGGAAATGTGTTTTTTATGCACTTACATCTGTGTTAATGTGGTGCAACAAAACAAACAAAATTACCAATTTAATTAAATCTGTAATGGAATTTGAGTTACAATAGAAAATGTACAGAATAGATTTCTCTGCAGCCAAAAGTGAAACAGATCTAGAACAGCTTAGGACTAATATTTTTTCTCTATAGGTTTTTTATTGTTTTGTTTCTTTCTCTTTTTTTTTCTTCAGTTTGTTAAATGAACCGTAACAACCGTGCAAAAAGGGATCTAAAGCAGAACAAACAAATAAAATGGGTGAATTTGAATAGGTAAATGTGTGTTCTCATGTGTGCTTTTTAAAGTACGGTACATTGATATTGTGTACTTGAAATGGGACGTTAGATGCTTTTATTATTATTATTATTATTTTTATTTTAAATGCAGATCATCTTATTGTATTGATAAATAGTCTGACTTACCAGCTAAAATCAAGGGAAAATTCAAGAAAAGTTAACTTAGTTCTATGTAAGTTTTTACAGTGCATTGTACTGCAAAAAGTGTCAGTCAGTGTAACCAAGTCTTATAATCTTTTTGATCATCTATTGAGGTTATTATACCAAGCAGGAACCTATTCTGTTAGATTATTAATTGAGAAGATCTATGCAAATCTGAGCAATAATCTAATAATTATTACACTTATCTTTTTTCTTTGAGTAATCTTTTTAAAGATTATTAATCCAATCTGCTCTTTCTCAGTATATTAATCTTAGAACAAGATTTAGAAGACGTAAGACTAGTTCAGACTGAGCATTATTTATGTATTATTTGAGTCTATGCAATAAAAGGTACATAATGTGAAAAAAGAAAAATGTAAATAGGGGATAAATATCCTTAAGAAACCAAGGGACAGGAAGCTCATGTAGTTACTTAAGTTTACAGAAAAATATTTCAACTTTGATTCTTGATTTTAAAAGTCAATTATTTTGTAATTTATTTTAGAGAAACTGGATCCAAGTAGAAACAGAAAGATAGCAGCTTTCTTGGATGGTTCACTGGTTAATCACAGGGAAAAACAAAACCATGACCAGACTAATATCTAATGGTGATATATACATCAGTTAGTCTGAAATTAATCATTTAGGGCTGTAGAAAGAAACCAGAGTACCCTGAAAGAATCCACAGATGCACAAGGAGAACGTCTAAACACCCTGTGCAAATACTGAGTTACTACAGGTAAAAAATGCTAACAATTTCACCAATAAGGAGCTAATTCTGTGGAAAAAAGAAAAAAAATCCTCTCTTTAGTCATCATAAAACTACCTCCATCCAAATACTGTTTTTTTTTCGTCAGTTCAAATTTGTCAGTTTTCTACTGTCATCTCTCACAGAGATAAATTTAGCTCCAAAAAAATCCCCCAAACTGTTTTATTTTTACTTCAAGCAAAGACATTTCTAAGCACTCTCAGGACAATGTTAAAACCCCAGGGTATGCCACCCACTGATGCATAAACAAACAAAAAAAAAGGCCAAGCGCAATGTCTGCAGGATTCTAAATGTGCTCTCTGCTTTCAAACTTTCCTGCAGTGGAGTTAAAACGGAGCTGATGTTAAAGCACAGAAGAGAGATGACAGTTCTGTTCACATCTGTTAACATGTATAACATGTATAGGTAAACATGGTAAATGGTAGTTTCTTTGTGAGATGTGGTTGTTATGACGTGATATTCAGAAAGCCTCTGCAGGCAAAAGGGTCAGCGAGGATGCTATTCTACTGACGCTCAGCCGCATCCCAGAGCAACAGCTCATGTCAGGCGCAAAGTCACAAAAACAATCACCTTCAAAGCACATAGATCAGGGGTAACCGATTAAAAATCCGCAGGGTCCAAATAAAGAAAATCAACAACCAGTAAAGGTCCGGAAACATTTTATTTATAATCTGTTACTTTAAACAGGATTTAACACTGAAATAAAATTAGGTTTTTATGCATCCATGTTATACATTGATTTTTTTAATAAAAAAATAGAAAAAAAATAGAACATTTTCTGATTTTAAAATCTAAATGGTTTTTGAAGTATAGAACAACAATCGTTCAGTTGGGTATATAAACAACTTCCTGATTTACAGATTTTATAAAACACCTGAACTGACCATTTGTTTTTGTTTTTTCTCTTTCTTTTTTCTGTCTTAATGTTCGCAGTGGGCTTTATGCTGCCCTGCAAGGCTTTAAACCTGGGTTTAAATGGAGACTAAGCCATTCTCAAGCACATATATATTTATTTTTGATTCTGTTCATGGTGGAGAATCCTGCTTCACAGGAACAGGTTGAGCCAAACATCCTCTAAATGTTCAGGGTCATCTTTGAGCACCATTTCACTTTTCTTTCACCAGTTCACCACAGTTCTTCCAGCAGTCCACACTTTCTCTGCTCTCTTTTTTTCATCATCTTCTTTGCAGCAGCAACCCAGACTGACAGCAGCTCATTGGATCATTTGTATCATGTGCAGCCTGGTACTGGGCGCTCTGGAGGGCTTTACCGTATTAACAGGAGAAGTGGTGCAAGTGAAATTAGACACTGTTGTTAGACAACCTGTGGTAATCTATAAATGTTTTAAATCAGGTTGGGTCCGGATTAACCAACAGGTGGGTCCAGATCCAGACCCTGGTCCGCTAATCTGTGACCTCTGGCATAGAAGCTCCAAAGTTCCTATGGGATTGAAGGACATTATGCTCCATTACCAAACTCAGACTAGGATTACACATCAAACTTACTACATGCCTCTGTAATATTTTCCAGTTTGTTATTTGTTGCTTCTAACAGATGCATTGACAGGTCATGTGTACCGAGTCCAAATTAAAATAGTCTAGTCTAGACTAGGGGTGTAAATAATAATCGTTTTGTCTCGATGCATCGATCCAAAAGCCGACGATCCGATGCATCGACACGTCCGCAAGATAATCGATTCATGTTTTTTTTTTTTTCTCCGGTCTATTTTTATCCATTTGCTCCTGGGCGTAATTCTCCCTCCCGTGCTGCGGTGGCGCTAAACCTATTTTGCGCTTCTACC
>NW_015151599.1:132094-141943 GCF_000732505.1 Cyprinodon variegatus
AGTTTTTATAAAATCACATATTATGAAATTCATGGTCTGGTTAAATGCAAAAGAGCTTAATGTTCAAAGCCAGAAATAATTAACAGCCAAGAAACAATCAATAGACATGTGTGTTTGCTTCTCACTCAAGAGGAAAAACCGCCCCAAGAAGTAAAGAGAATGTGATCTGCAAAACACAATTTAAAAAGAATGCAATTTGTAAAACTGGAGCTGGAAAAAAATCTGAAAAAAATAAAAATCTGTAAAAATGTCTTTTAATGAAATATGACTTAATAAAATTGAATATGACAAAAATCTGATTTAAAAAAAACATAAATAATAAAAATAAAAAGCTAAATCTAAAAAACAAAGTTACACAATAACTTTTTTTTTTATTAAAATGTTTTACGTTTTTTTTCTGGAGTGCATTTCTTCTCTTTTCAAATTTCAATTTTCAATATCTGTTAATCGCTAACAACAATACTTAAAGGTGTTATAGAATGCAAAACCAAGTTTACATTAAGTTTACAACGGACGTACTGAGAAGTTCAAACCCCATTAACACCTCCTTTCTCTGCAAATTCTAAACGTCCGCTGACTGGTGACGGTTTGCAAAGGGGCCGCCTTTGTCCAGGCTACCATCACCGGGTCGACCAAAATCCCAGACGATTTTTTAGGTAGGAAAAGTAGGACATGTTCGGGAAAAAGAGGACGTCTGGTCACCCTGACATATCAACAATTCCACTCCGGATCCCTCCTTCAAATCAACCAAAAAAAGAGCATTTGTCGTCATAGGAGGATTGGGAGAGAGAAGTGACGTAATCAGTCTTCAAAGGGTGCAGCCCCTGAATTGGGACGCACCAAAAATCGTATTTCATTCTTTACAAGGACATGGCATCTCTAAAGAGTAAACCATCAACATTGTTCAGTGAGTAACACCCAACAAATGCAACTCAAAATATAAATAAAGACTTTACCAGAGTGGACATGAAAAGAGCTGAGTAATCAGCTCAACAAGGACGCTTTGATGTTCTCAGATCTTTTGTCTGATTTTAATGTTGCTTCATCAGGAAAACATCCTTATTTCACCGAGGCTGCTGCCAGGGTCCCTCATTAAGTGAGGATCAAATGATCACAGCTTGTTGCTATTAAACTGGATGTGTTTGGTGTCAGGGCAGGAGCACTGCAGCACCTCAGCCTCCTAAAGCAAAGGTTTTATCATCTACTGTGTTTTAGAAGAGAATAAAAAACTGCATGAATTCTAAATGAGCACTGCTAAGTTAAGGGACATCAGCAAAAACAGAATTTAAGCAAGAATAATTGAAAGGAGGAGTTTTCTTCTCACTAGGATTGTTAGAGATGATAGATGAACAAACAGCTTAATGAAGACGGATTTTCAGTTACTGAGAAAATAACCATATTAATTGTGGCGCAGGTTTTGGGTCAGTCTATGCATAGTAGGACATTAACGAGTCGACTATTTGACAGTAAAAGGCGAAAATGAAAAATACGTCTTCCTGTATCGATAGTCTTGGTTATATCAGGTAGGACTCATCCCGCTTTCATTGTAAAGCTGATAGAATAAGCTTATAAGAGAGAGATTTTGGTGGATTTGCAAACTTCTCAACAAATTACGTTTCTGTTTATAAACCTGGATACAACAATTTGTGAAGAATTAGCTGCTTAACCGATGAGGTCATGATTTCAGGTCAAGAGCCTCGCCTTCTGATCATGTAGGGCACAAAGTGTCCATTATTTAACACCAGTATATTAAAAATACATATTTAGATGGATGATATGAAATATTCAAATGTTCTGAAACACTGAATTTTAGGTTTTAATTCATGGTAATGAGTTGGGACAAACAAAGGCTAGAAAATCTTTCACTCTTGTGAAGAATCTATGATTTTTTTAGCAGTGACAAAAATTGTGGAACTTTTTAACCATATTCTAAATATTAGATATCGATGACTACCTATAGATTGGATGTGGTACAGATGGACATTAATATGTAAATTGGTAAAAATCTATATTACTTTGGTGTGATTGACATCATCAGTGACCCCTCACACCCCCACCATGGACTGTTCTTCCTGCTACGCTCTGGGGAGAGGCTTCACAGCATTCAATGCAGGACCAGCAAATTCTGCAACAGCTTCTTCCCCACCGCCATTAGACTGCAGAAAAAACTCTAAATCATGTCACAGATTCTGCATCACACTGATAAAACTAAACCAAAAATACTTGATATTTGCAGCATATATTTAATGCTCTGAATTTCCATTAGAGACTGACATTTTTTCGGGAATCCCATGGGATTCCCGTGGGATGGGAGTCATTATTTAACCTGACAACAGCCAGATGCATGTCTCGCTCCGCCCAGCTCCACTCACATACATCTGGGAACCCGCTCATTGAAAGTGATTTCCCCAACCGAATTTATGGTCTGTCCAATCAGGACGCAGGGTGGGTGTGTCCTGGAGTGGAGAAGCGACCGTGAGATTCCAACAACAATGGCGGCTCGCATTGAGGAAGCAAGCGTTAGCATTGATGCTGCTATTTCTTCTGTGTTGTCCAATCTATCTGATATTGTTTCATTAAAAGAACATCAGAGAACGGCTTTGAAGGCTTTTGTTGGTGGAAACGATGTTTTCGCCCTTCTCCCGACCGAATTTGGCAAGAGCTTGATCTACCAAATGGCTCCTCCTCTCACAGCGTCACGGGTTAGCTTCGGTGTGAGTGGTTAAAATAGCACGTCGATAAAGATGACAGAGAAGTGGCTTATCCAATCATATGCAAGGAGTTTTGATAAGGCCCAGCCTTCAGTAAAGGCAATTCCTATGGCGGGTTCCCAGATGTATGTGAGTGGAGCTGGGCGGAGCGAGACATGCATCTGGCTGTTGTCAGGTTAGTCATTATTAATAACGATCACGTGATTGGGACGGTACAGGATTAAACATTAACGTTAGCAGACGGGAGCGGGAGCAAACCAATAGTAACTAAAAAAAACTAGGATTGATGCCAAAAAATAAAATAAAATAGAAAGAAAAAAAAAATCCAGTACTGGCGCCGCCATTTTGTAGTTTTTCTCCTTGAAGCCTACACTATAATGCGAGTCAAAAAAACTACACGACCCAAAAACCAACAGTGCTTCCGCTCTGAGTTTTTCACCGGCGCTCAAAAACAACAATGGAGGGACCAACAGTTACTACAGTTAGAAACAGGAACTTAACTGACCCTTCATAGAAATTCAGATTCACTGTATTGGCAGAAATCTTATTGAAGACAACAAGAATGGGAGTGGTGCAGGAGCGGGAGTCATTCTGAATGGGAGGGGAATGGGAGTGGGACGGGACAGGATTTAGATTTCTACTCTGGCCCGTGATCGGGACGGGACACTATTTTTTTCTGTGGGAGTGGGACGGGACAGGAGTGAAAATGCACTCCCGTGTCAGTCTCTAATTTCCATATCAATGCGTTTATTTGCGCCATGTTTTTTTCTCACACACTGTTTACATTTGATCACTGCTACACTTTAGGGAACGGAAATGTCATGAAAGCTGTATAAAAAAAAATGTGTGTTTTGTATACACTCTGTGTATACAAATTACAATGAAATTGTCTAACGCCAGGCATATACTGTGTCGTTGTTTGCAGCTACAGCTAAAACTGTATGAGGAAACCCACAGGGTTTCCTCATACAGTGAGTTCACAGCTCAAGATGTATGTACTCACATTGAGCGACCCGACGCTCTGATGCGATCTACCTGCTCACACTGTACATCTAAAAACCACGTGGGACTCAGCTTCACAGTGAGATGGCGCTACTCGGACTCTTCTATCCACAAGCCAAACCAGTAGAAGAGGAATATGTAGCTCACTAGAGAGAAACACGCTGCCTTGGCAATTTGTGCGATTTTGTGCTAAAAGCCGTAAAAAGAAAAGCTGACGACATATTTGGACAAAGACATGGCTGAGCATACGTTGCTACTAGGGTCTGTCAATTTTACAGAAAGAACTGCATTTCAATACCGGATGGGCGTTTATCAAATGCCCTGAACAAAAGCAAGATTTTTTAAATAAAAAGGGTATGTCAGAAGTTTTGGAATAGCAGGAAGCAAACTTACCATAAACAAAACATTGCCGTCATAGGCAAACTGGTTGAGGTTTTACACCCCTTGAACAGGGAACTTCCCCTCCCTCTTACAAACAGGTCCTGAGCAGATCTGCCAGGACCATCCTCACATCATCCTGCATTATTTCTGGCAGCTCGTTTCTGCAGCCTGAGTCACTTTGAATTTTTGTTTCATCTGACATTTCCCTTAGCCTTCCTTTCTACGTTGAAGCCCTGATGTTTTGACAGCTTTACTACATTGGGTTAAAAAAGGTGTGGTCTCTCTGTGCATTTCACCACTTCTGTCACATTTTAATGTTTCTGAAGGGTAAACATACCAAACACATGCAGAAACTGCAAAGCTGAACTTGTAAGAAACAGAGACAGTCTTAAATGAAATGTTTAAGCTGCAGGGAAGAGCCAGAAAGCAAAGAGGGGCTAGTTTCCCTCTGGGATTATTAAAGTATTTCTGATTTCTCTGTTTAAACTGTGGTTCCCCAATTATCTTTATGTGGATTTGGAGAGTACAGCCAAAAAGTTGAATATGACTGAATTATCAGCATATAGAGAAATAACCTGATGAACATATGACTAAACTATAAATACTTATCTTTGGACTGCATTAGTAGGCAGCACATCTATACAACCCCAGCGTCACGTTGACAGCAATGTTGCAGCAGAAAGCAGAAAAAAAAGCTCACTCTGTCTACTTGGATACTACTAGTATTAAAGATAAGGGCTTTCTCTCGCTCTCGTTCTCTCTCCTTTTACCTGAAAAGAGATCCCTTGAGAAAAAACTCTTTAAATAACACTTAATAAGATATATATATATTAAATAACCAGGAGACATGACAACAGATTCTGATAGAAAATATAATCTTACTCAGACCAGAGAAGTTGCTCAGAGTTACAGAAGGCAGCTGCTTATCTCTCAGGAAGTGGCCCCGATAAACAGTCTGCCACATCATCACATCATTACATCATACACCAGGGCTCGATGTTAACCATTACCTGATCGCCCGGGGCAAGTAGTTTTTATTGTCGGGAGAGTACAAAATTTATTGCATTTCCCCGCCGGGCAAGTGGAATGATCGCAAAAAAAAAAAAAAATTTATCACTCAAAATTACTTTAAAATCACCGACATTCGATGAAAACGACCCAGAAGCGTTGCCATTTTTGTTTTTTTTGTTTTGTACAAATTCTCGCGTGATTTGGAAGAGCTGCGTGATTCGAAAAAGCCGCGTGATTTTCTGCCAGATGACGTGATTCTTGTTCGGGAATTGGCGCGAATCAGTCAGATTTTTTTTTGACTAAGCAGGCTAAAAAACAACCACAAGGCAAAAAAATGTAAGTAGAGTTACACACCCACCACCTATTTTACCCTCCACCCATTTCACCCACCACCCAGATAACCCCAGATTAAAAATTGTCGGTCAGGGATTAGGAAAATTGGCATAATTGTATGCCATGCTCACAGTGTAAATATGGCTATCATATGGCAGTCTTCTGTACAGTGATGCAGGTCATACATTAAAAAATGTTCATTAAATTTTTTTCTCTTAGACATCGGAGTGGTGCATTTAAACGTTATAGAGCTAAACATGCTTTAATCACAAATATCGACTTTACAAGTTACGCCTTCATTTTCACTTTTGACACACACCAGTAAAAATAATCTGTGACTTGTGGGTAGTACCCTAGATCGGACAGCAGGGGCGCTGCTGATTGGTCAGTCTGTACCAACTGGAAATAGATATATGGCCTACTGCCATGTTGCCTTCTGTCGGTGATGTCTGCGAGAACTTGTATCCCCCCGTTTAATTTTGCCAATAGCTTTGTATTTAGCTGTTATATCTGAGATATGAATAAATAAATAAACTCATAAATACAAATAATAATCATTAAAGCGTTCAAATTAAAATTTTTACAATGTTATGTCTTATTCCCATGTCTAATTTATTGTGACAAGTTATGATAAGCATTTACTGACAGCCAGATTTAAAGTTTTTTGGCAAATCTTGATTCCTTCTTTTATTTTGGTATCATGCTAACCAGTCCCCCACAAGTTCTACCAATGTGTTTGCACCGATTCTTGGAGCTGAATTGGCTTTTTTCTTCTTTATTTACATAATAATAAATTGACACCATTAAATAAGGGTAAATACATCAATAACCATTTAATAACATGGTGATAACATAGCAAGTCACACCATATTACTTGGTAACAGGAAAAACTTTATTTGGTACTTACTCCAAAATTAAGGTATATAATTTCAAAGTAATTACCTGCATGTAATTATTACAATAGTATGTTACTATGTAACAATGAAGACTTGTGGTGGGTAATTAGCATTAGGTTATTACATAACAGTTTTAACTATATACCCCATGCACCTTTTCTTCCTTTGCTACCTTCTTCTTCTTTTTGACTGTTTTATGTAACATGTAGTTTTTTTTCCATTGTGAGATCAGTAAAGTCAATCAATCAATCAATCAATCAATCAATAATTCATGTACCAACAGATTACAAAGTAAATTGTAACTTATGATCAGGTAAATAAAGCATTATAAAATTGAACCAAGGTTGCATATAAATATGACTTAAGTTAAGGAGATTGGCCTGCTGTCTTCTAGGTTTGGCTTTCTGTTATATGCCAAATAATAAACAGCACTTTACTAAATAATAACACATTAATGTATTGCTGTTGGCGAAATGAATATGAGTTACCTGGTAATAACAGTTTGAAATCTAAGAAGCCTGAAACATCGCTTACCAAAATTCTCCATCATTTCACCTGTTACCAACTTGCTTTGTTATTACCATGTTATTACCATGTTATTACATGGTTATTAATGTAACGTAACAGAAAGCACAAGTCTCAGTTAAACAAAAATAATAAATGTATTAAATCAAACAAGTGATTTTTTCACATTATTTTTTCAACAAGCAAACAGCACATTTTGTGAAGGGAAATCTGAAAAAAATAAAAATAAAAAAAAGAGTAATTTGCTATTTTCTAAGATTCCGTTTTTAAAAATATTTTTTTTCCCAAATTAAAGAAATGATTTTATTGTTTCATTTTTTTATTTTACAGATTTTTATATTTTGAAATTTCTTTTTCAGACTGACTTTTACAAATTGCATCTTTTCAATTTGCGTTTCACAGAGCACATTCTCTGCACTTCAAGCCCAACAGAAACATGGCTGCTGACGTCCGCGCAGAACAACAAAAATGCAACATCAATCGCCACTCCGTCGGAAACTCCGCCCTCATTTTGACGAGAATGTGATTTTTAAAACCCTTTTAAATGGCTGGATTCAAACTATTCTGCACAATTCCCCACAACCTAGGGAAATACTTGAAAATTATAAAAAAAATCCTGATTGCAGCTGATCAATTTATAACCTTTTAGAACTAGGGTTATATTGTAATTTGCTTTTATTCCAGTAGCACTGTACTCCATGTCTGTGTTGTATTTTTGGGTGATATTACACATGTTTTTCTTGTATCTTTTACTTCCATTTGATATCAATTGTTAAAGTTTCTCTGATTTGTTTCTTTTTGTTTAAACTGAGATATGTCTAACATTTATTATTGTATAATTTTTATCATTTAAATGAAGAAAGAAAAAGGAAAAGAAGCTCCAAAATCATCTTTTTCTCTAAAGCCTTGCTGTTCAGACAGAAAAATATATTTTCCCCAGAATGTAAATAAACTTCCATTTGTCTGAGTTTATGTTTGCCATATTTATTTGTCCAAAGAAACATTGCTATTGCAACATCGACCAATATTGTTGCATATTATGCAGCCTGAACTGATGGATTATTTAACTGTGATAAATTAAATTATAATTTCAAAACGACATGTTTGCATTTACTTATGATAAAGTGTTAAAACCACCATGCTGATGAGGCAATATAAAAAATAATAGAAGAAATCTATAAGGAGGCTGAGACTTCCCATAAAGAAAGGAAGGAAATGCTCCTTGTTCTCTGTCTGTGTTCTGAACAAAAATATTTTGATATTACTGCAGCATTTAAGTCAAGAGAAAAACACTGAGACTTATGGATGCATCTTTTCAACAAAATAAAGTAAAGTCAAATTTTGATTTGGATGAAGTTGCAGCAGCAGGACTAGAATTAATTATATGTCACAGAATAAGAAGAAGCATAATTAATGCATAAGTAATTATAATTACCAGATAAGATCTCATAATTATAAGATAATATGTCATATTTAGGAGATCAGGATTCATTCATTCATTCATTGCTGAGCTATGCTACATGAAACGTGAACAATGGGGTTGTCGGATTGAATCAGCTTTTATTTCCTTTTAGGTATGTGACACTGGGAAATACTGAGTTTCCTCAATGTGGATGGAATTAGTTTTAGTTTGTCAGCATTGCTCAGTAAGTCCTAAGAATTGTTGAGGTAAAAAAAGCTCACTCTACTCTGACTCGCTGGAAGTCACACTGTTCCTGCAGGAGCAATTAAACCAGCACTGGATGATTTATGGCTATAAATGAATGCATCTGAAACGCATTCCAGCTGGCTTGGTGGTTTCCCAAAGAACTGTCCACCGGTACCTTCTCAAAATCCTAGATCCTCAATTACAGCTGAGGCTTCAGCATCATTTAAAACGACCAGGTCCCAACTTTATGCGGGTGGTTGATGGATTTGTCACATGTTGGAGCTGTTGACGGATTTTGGCGTATGGTCATAAGGCTGTAAGCTTACTCCACAAGCAGTAACTCCAGGGTTATAGCTGTGTTCTTTGTTGAGGAAGTGAAAAACAGGAGTGGAGCTCCGATAAGTATCAGGTCAGACCCGGGCCAATAAGTTCAGTGGAACAGGTGCAGATATATATTAAGAAGTAATCATGAAGACCAGTTTTATGAGAGATGCTTCATTACTGGCTCAAATAATCATAAGAAAATATATAGACTAGATCTCGTAATTACAAGATTTTTTTCGTGTGATTATGAGATCTTATCTCGTAATTAGGAGAAAAGATCTGCTAATTAGGAGATACTGATCTTGTAATTAGGAGATAACCTGCCTGACTGTTTTTTTCTTTGGTGAATGCAAAACATTTCCATAAACTAGTCGCCAGTCTCTTTAAAATGCTTGTTTTCAAACCAACAACTGCATTTTGTCAAAACTCAGAATCCGTTGTGTCAAAAGCTGTATTTATATTCAACTCAGCCCCTATATGGTCTTCAAAGCTCTATTAGTTCTTAATGTGGGCTTTTCTCTGAAGGAGCGAAGATGCATTTCTATTGCTCTGCGTGGATGTTAGCTACAACATTTTTAATGGTCAAGAAAGAATGTTTTTGTTATTGGGCTTAAATTGAAGAGAATCTTAAATGTGAAACACAATTAGAAAATAATGTAATTTGTAAAACCCAATCCAAAAAACTGAAAATTGAACAAAACAATTTAAGAATATAAAAAATGTACAATAAAAATAAATAAAAATAAAACTTATAATATGAAATCTGAAAAATTTATAATTTTAACATTCCCATTTACAATGTGTATTTTTTGCTGGCAACAATGATGGAACAGATTTCACTCCATACTAGTGTTGCGCCGATGCCATATTTTTGCCCCGATACCAGAGATGGCAAAAGTACTCACTTTCCGTACTTGAGTAAAAGTACAGGTACTTGTGTTAAAAAATACTCTGGTAAAAGTGGAAGTACTGATTAAACTTCTTTACTCAAGTAAAAGTAACAAAGTACAGGCTTGTA
>NW_015151599.1:142700-144662 GCF_000732505.1 Cyprinodon variegatus
TTTTAGGGCAGTATCGGGGCCCCGTCCGATACTGGTATCGGTATCGGTGCAACACTACTCCATACCTTGTCTCCTCCCTTCAATTCAAAAACATACACAACTGTACCTACAGTATTGCTCCATTGGCTGCCAGGGATAGGCATTCTTGAGAAATACACAGAAAATATAATAGTAAGACAGATATTTTACAGCTATTTTAAAGCTTTCATTTGTTTGACCTGATAATCTGCAGCAGCTCTGGTTGAAGAACCATTTGCCAATCAAATCAGGTGAAGAATACATCCATACATGCGGAACAGGCATTGCAATGCAAAGAGAACTCCTTTCATTGCTCCTGGGGAATAAAAACTCAACCAGAGCCACTATGATCCTTATCAAGTCCTAACAGATACGTACCTTTTAAATCAGTTTAAAATTAGTAACTAGGGCTGGGTATTTTCACCAAAGTCCTGAATCGATTCAATTTTGATTCATACAGTTCTAAATCGATTAATTTCGATTCGATCTGTTTTTAAACAATGAAAGAGGTTCAACTGTGTTTCAAAATAAACATGTAATTTATTTTTTCCTGTCATATTAAACACAAAGTGCAAACTTGTAAATCAGACAGTTTAAACATGAGACGTGAACAAAACTGTCTCAAAAGTGCAAAGTTGTTTGTGAAAAGTGAAAAAGTGAAGCCTCACTCGAGCGAGCAGACGTGACACAGCAGACATGCATGAGCTGCATTATCTCCACTGTACAAACCATATGTGCAGCGTTGTCTGTAACAACTACAGGGTGTTTTCTGGTTAGGCCCCATTTGTTAATGTCTTCAATCAACCTATTGGCTATATTTGCAGATGTCTGGCTTGAAGTCATCTTGATTGCATCTTTCCTGCTCATTTGAATGTGAACGTCACTCGCATCACTATAAAACTTATCGATCTCATTCCCTAGACATCGAATTTGAAAAAATGTAAAGGAATCGATTCAAAATCAATTAAATCGATTTTTTTACCCAGCCCTATTAGTAACACAGAAAAACATAAAAGCAAGATATGTCAATATATTTGTTAAAATTACATTAAAAAACAAATACAAAAAAACCCTGCTCAAAATAATAATAATAAAACATTGTAGTAAAATTATCTAAAACAACATTTCGGATTTAAAGACACTATTCAGTTTGAAAAAGTTATTTGTGGGCCTGCAGCTGCAGGAAAAAAATACGCATAGAAAATTTTTTTAAAACTTTCAACAGATTATATGTCAACAAAAGTGAAAAAAAAAATTAAAAGAAATAAAAAACTGTGATATACAAGCAGATAACATCCACTGCCTAGTTCCTATATACCTTCAAAAGTGCTTTTTTAAATGTACTTTTTTTGTTTTTTACAACATTTTAATATTTCTTTCCTCCAGTGGAAAAAAAATCTGAACTTCAATAACCAAATAATTTAAGCATATTTGATTTGTCATACCTTTGTTAATACTAAAGATCCTTTGCTTTTGATCTCTTCCAGTTAGGATAAGAAAGAAAATATTTGGTGTATTTATGAAAAAATGTCACTTTTTTTCCCATTTCGCCTTGTACAATAATGTCATTATACAATCATGAAAAAAATAATAATAATGCATCCATTTTTGGCATTTACTTAATTATATTTCGTTGCTTGACACAATTGTTTCATGTTAGCACGGTAAGACATAAAACAATTGTGTTAAAGTAACTAAGTATGATTAAGTAAATGCCAAAAGCGGTTCCGTTGATTGTGATGTCAAAATCAGATTAAAGTCGTAGGGAAGCGGCCGTTCCAACCATTGCATCTCCGAATTCTCCTGAGTGGTGCACGACTTTACACGAGTGAATAAAGTAAATGTGATTGGTCGTTTATCAAGATTGTTGTGGTGGAAGGTTTGCAAGCAGGTTTGATTGTGGCCGGTTTGTTGGAAGCATCTTGCTAACCAGTTAGCAACTTA
>NW_015151599.1:144911-150681 GCF_000732505.1 Cyprinodon variegatus
GGCTTCCAGCGGTACATGTTTGAGCCCTTGCCTCGCAACGCTGCCAGTTCTGTTAGCTCTACGCCTGCTGAAGACACAGACGTCCATCCCTGTGAACACTGGGACGGAACTCAAAGGAAAGGAAATGATTCTTATTTCTTATTTCAACCATTGCGTATATTAGCTGCAACATATGAATCAAGATCCATAATCGATAAATTTTATTGACCGCTGATATATGATTGGTCGAATTTAGGTGTTCAAGCTGACGTATAACTAACTGGCCTGCATTAGATAGTGAAAAAAACAGATTTTAACATTTTAAGACAGGATTTTTTTTTTAAATAGGAATTTTCTAACTTTTGTGACAATATTGTCTGATAAAGAGTACATATATGCACATGTTTGAGCCAGAATGATTTAACATTTAAATATGATTTCCCTACGACTAAAACTAAAGCAATACCCAAACTGCGCTGTCACGCACCTGTAGTTTCTCCATGGGCTCCTTGCTGACGGCGGACACCTTGGGCGCAGGTGTCCGCTCGCACGTGCATCCTTCCAGCAGGTAAATGCCGGAGGGTCTCGCACTCTGGTCGTTCTCAAAGTAGAAAAGCACGTTCTGGTGGAGGGCGAAGTACTTCTCGGTCCAGCGGCTGTTCTCTGTGGTCTTCTTGCTCAGGTAGCCCCGCTTCGTGCCCTCTTTACGCGCCACCACCGACAGATAGAGCGCGTGCCCCTCGTTGTAGCGCACGCTCTTCTGCATTTTATTCCCGGTCCTTATTCAAACTTCAAGCAGAGGCCATCACACATCACGGCGCATCGTTAGATATTCTGCTTCTGCTGCGGTTATTTTTAGCGCATTGATGCCAGACGGAAGGCGGTTAATGTCTCAGTCTGTTGGAGAAGGTAATCCGGGCTTACCATGATATAAAAAGTTGGACCGTCCGCCGCCCGGTAGCTTTAATGCGGGCTCTCAGAGCAGCTCACACCGTAACACATACACTCCCTCTGCGTTTGCATCCCATCAACTTCAGCGGCCAGTTTCTCTAGTTAGTGCGTGGAAGTAAAAACAAATAATGCGTAAAAATGCATTTAAAAAAGGACAAACTAAAGACGCACCGGCAGCAATAGGAAAACAGAGATTCAGACAGACGGTGGAAACAGAATCACAACGGAGATCAGCGGTAATCGGCTTTGACACGCACTTAAAGGGACAGGTGCGTGCCGCTCCGCCACGCGCTGCTGCCGCTGCTCCTCGTTGAGCGTCACTTTATAGGAGCGAAAATGCGCGTGAGTTCCACTGAGGAGTCCAGTGCGCAGCTGCAAGGGGAGTGCGCGCGAGCGGAGAGGCGCAGGTGTTTCAGTGGAGGCTGCATGATGTGGCTCAGTGTCAGGGATAGATAAGGCTTTTCATTTATTTTAATAAACTAGCTGCATTAAAATATAACAACCAGGGGCAGCTCTAGACCAAATACACCAGCGGGGGCCAAGATGAGGCCAGACAATACATACAAAACTTTTAATCAATTCGTCTGAATGATCTGGTTGAATTGTCTCTGTACACCTGTTGTTAATTGGCGCTGTAGAGATAAACTGAATTTAATTTAATTACATAACACAATAATAATGGGTGGTGTATGAAGTACTCAGCAGTAGTAATTGAGTAAAAGTATTTATACTCATATTCAAATGTTTCTCAACTGAAGTTTCTCTCTATTGAAATACTCACCTTTGAAAATACTTAAGTATTCCAAAGCACATGCATTTAAAAGTACTTAAGTATTAAAAAACTGAAATTACATTTTCTAGTGTAATTTTCAGTGTCATTTTATAGAACCTTGTAACTTTCAGAAATCACCTGATGTATTGATGCGTAGAACCACCTGCTACAGATTCTACACCACCTGGAAAGAACTTCAGCATGAACATGCCACAAAAAAGCAGGGGCGGCTATTTTGTTTATTACTTCTTATTTGAAAATAAACTGAAACATACTCCTCATACTTTCAGTATAGAATAGATGTTTAAAGGGGTCATAGAATGCAAAACTGAGTTTCCATTGTCATAGATGATATAATGACATAATGATAGTTCAGTGGGTGAAATGGACGTACAGAGAAGTTCAAACTCCATCGACACCTCCTTTCTATACAAATGTCACAATTCTAAACTTCAACCATAAAACGGGCAAATCCAAGCGAATCCCAGAGTTGACGTAAACTCAAGGCTGGTGCCTTATTTGGTTCTCTGCTGTACTTCTGTCACGCCCCAAAATTGACATACAGACTAGTTCACCAGCCCAAGGGAGGGGGGAGTATGAAGTAATAACTGCTGGGCCGCTGACTGGACCACACCTCAGCAGAGAGCCATGAGCCGCCCGTCCTCAGCCAGAGGAAGCGGGGGGGCCGGTAAGGCAGGCAGGGAGAAGCACCTTGCCGCCTGTTTCCAGGCTACCGTCACCGGGTCGGGTTCGGTCGCTCCGTCCCCCGCTGGCTCCTGTCCGCCGGGATTCCTGGACCAGCCCCGAGCTGACGGCTCGGTTCGATGCCCGGTGTGTTTTGATTACGTGCTGCACTGTAGTCGACCAAAATCCCGGATGATTTTAAAATTCCCCCTGGACACGTTTAGGTATGAAAAGTAGGACATGTCTGGGAAAAAGAGAATGTCTGGTCACCCTACCATATCAACAATTTGATGTTTCAGTGAGTAAGTGCTTGTTGCTATGATGCATCTTTGCTCAGCAGCTTCGCTCGTTGTAAACCAACCAATCAGTGCGCAGATCGTCTAAATATTCATGAGCATGCCATAAAAGGAAGAAAACCTGTCGTTTAATTCTGGGGTTTTTAACCAGGCTTGCATTAGGGCTCAAAGAACAGCAAATATACAATTTTCAGCCCAACCAATGTTACACACCCTATTCAGAGACCTTAAGGACCAGATACCCTATAGAATCATTCTATGACCCATTTAAGGCTGAATATGTTACCACAGAGAAACTACAGCTCTTCTCTGAAACTCCTCCAACTGAACAACTTGGCCACATGGCAACAACTAACGCATCTGTACAAATTGTAAACTTCAAATAATATCTGCCCTGAGTTTCTCACATTTGTGGAAGGTCATGCTAATCTCTGAAATATTGGGGTCTAAATTCAGTCCTAAAGGCTGCTATCTTACATGTTGGAATTGCATTTCAAGAAAGAAAAACAACAACAGTGGATTACAAAGCTAAGCTGAACCAAAAGGAACAAGGAACTAGCAGCTTCCTTGGCATGTAGTGGAGTAGAAAGTTAAAGTACATGTTAAGAAGCTCTTTGTGCTACAAATGTATGTTTTCATATTTTTTGTTGTTAATTGAAAACTAATTAAAATATGAAGGTGTATGTGTATGGGGTTCTATATGAAGGTATATTTATGCATAGGAATAATAATAAAAATAAAAAACTGTATCCGAATATCCTCCTTTTTCATGTTTTTCTATGCATTATGTGAACTAGAGAGGATATTTTGGACTTCCAGCTCAGGTATGGACTGCAGAGAGCTCAGCTGGGCTGATCCTGTTAAGACCACTGGAGAAATGTGTGAGATGGATGAGACTAGATTTTATAAAAAAGTTTAGAGGTTTATTAGGCAAATATGAAAATTCAAGGTCTCTGAGAGTTGGACCCTCATTGGAACATCAGAAGGTTCCTCACCAACTCCCCTTATAAAAATTTATTTTTGTACCACAGGATTTGAGGCATGGCTCTTAGATAATCTAGGAACATCTTCAGTGGCAGTTTGGATCTCTAAGTTTTTTGAGTTTTGTCTCAGATTTATCTTTTTTTTCAGCTATGCTACATATTTAGTCCCATATTGTAATTTAATAGTTTGCAACTTTTAGATTACAATATGATGAAACAATGATGACTAATTGTTCTAATTTTGATTAAACACATAAAATCTTTCACCTTGTCTCATCTCATTCAACATCATTTTTTTGTATGTGTTACATTATACCAATTAAAATGGTGCAAATTGTCAGGACTCTTGTTTTTGTGTTTCTGTGTTTGTCTCCCTTCATCCACCAGGAGGCGCCTGGTTCTGGTCCGCCTCCTCACACACCTGCTGATGGTTTCCTCGTTAAACGGAGTATTTTTAAGCTGCTGACTGCCACTACTTCGACGCCAGAGTGTTTGCCAGTTTTGGGTACTCTAGCCAAGCTGAGTTTTTGCTGAGTCAAGCTGAGTTTTTGTCAACCTGAGTTTAACTTTGTTTTTGTCTTTGCCTCTCGGCAGGAAGTCATCCTGCAAACTGGATTTCTCGGACCTTCACTCCCTGGAAGGATCAACTGAGCTTCAAACTGAGCTGGGGTTCAAACAGGAGGTTTGGATCCACTTTCCCCAAGAGATCGTTTGAGCTTCTCACTGAGAAAAGGATATTCTCCACTATGACCCGTTGAAGTACCGCAGGAAATCTGAGTGGCAGTCAGTTTCTCCGTTCACCAACTTTCAACCGCATTCTGAGTAAACCCTGTTCCGCCCTCCACCAAATCAGACAAACACTGGAACCACGGCACACAGACAGGAGTCAAGGATTCAACAACTTCTCTGGAAACGTAAGTCGGCAACCAAACCCTCTACCCCAAGTTCACGAGTCAAATTCTCCACTGAGCCTGAACTAACCGCTGTGTCTTCCTTGTCTACTTTACAGTTCCGGTTGAGCAGTGTTCAGAGCAACACTTCTCCCTCTGCTAAACTTCTTCAATAAAACCTGTTAAATCTTTTCCCTGGTCTCTCTGTTCGGTTTTCTGCATTTGTCAATGTCAAGGCACTTTACAGTTCAATCAGATCATACTTTACTCCATTACTTATTTTTATTCCTGCTGACTTCTACTCTACATTTTCACACAAGTATCTTCACTTTCTATTCCTTACATTTTTAAAACAAACTTTACTCATTACTCTTGGCTTCGGTTTAATGTTTATAAATATTTATTTCACGTCATGTGCGGCATCCAATGCAGATCATTGGCGCCATTCACATCTAGTGAAAACTAGTGTGATTGGATGAGTCATATAACGCAAACACTCATTGGTTCAAACTGCTAACGTGAATTGCCTATGCCATGCTACAATGTAGGATTCAGAAAAAGATGTTGAAATGTCTGAAAGGTCAGACACAGATGAGAGCGTATCGGGAGATGGAGACCAACAAGACCTCCCTCATTCTTGGCCCTATCTCAAAGAATTTTTAGAAATAGTCGAAAAATTGAGCTTTCAATTCATATAGTGACATCTGGCTGTTTTTCAAAGGTTACTTTATACTTTTATACTTTAAGTAGTTTTTGGAGCACATACTTTTTCACTTTTACTTGAGTAAAGAGGTCAAGTTGATACTTCAACTTTTACCAGAGTGTTTTTAAACTGCAGTATCTACTTAAGTAACAAATGTGTGAACTTTTGACACCACTGCCTATAACTGACTTCAGTGACTGTTTGCAGCTCCAAACATACCTGTGCATATGATTAACTAAGCATTATCACACACGGCACAACAGTAAAGACACATTTTAAATGCACAGTGGAAGCCATTTGTGTTAGTTGCTGTTTATAAAACTCATGAAATTAAGGTAGAGGGAAACTCTATTGTGTGTGTATTTTTTAAGGTATCTCTGACTGCCACATTCGGAGTCACAGGTAGTGATTGAGGGGTAGAGGTGGGTAGTAACTAGTTACTAGGTATAATAGTAGTACCTAGTAATAACTAGTTATTTTCACTTGAGTAACGTGTTAAGGCTTCTGATACA
>NW_015151599.1:153170-154147 GCF_000732505.1 Cyprinodon variegatus
GCCAGATCATGACAAACAAGCCTGTTTTAAAAAAAACTATGCACCATTGAGAGACAAAGCTCCTTGTGTCTAACAATTAAATGTTATTTTCCATCGGCTAAGTTTACTATGTACTGTTATTTAACATATTCTACAAACTGCAGTCATTAGATCAGTTACTCAGTACTTCAGAAGCCTTTTTACAAAAATGCTTTATTACTCTTACTTGAGTAACTTCTTTAATGCTACTTTTTACTTTTATTTGAGTAACAATATGATAAAGTAGTGCTAATATTTTTTAAGGGCAATTTTTAGGTAGTCTACCAACCTCTGTTTTTGCAGAGGCTGAATTTATTTAGAACTTCCTCGTGTCAAGCGCACGTTTCAATCATATATGTTAATCCTTCTCCTCTCAAATCTACAGGCGTGAGACTTGATGCCATCTCAAGTATTAGACTGCAACAGATGCCAATCACTGCATGCTCACTAACCTCTAAAGCTTTTTGAATTCCTCTGTTGATTGATTGATTGCCTTTGTTGATCTCACAGTGGAGAAATGTACCTGTTACTTCAGCTCAAATAGTCATAGGAAGAAAAATGTGCATGGTACAGTATATACAGTGCAGCTTTTTTTTTTTTTTTTGAAGTGTTGTGATCCAAAGTTACACTTCAAACTTTTCCCGTGTCCCACTGGTTCCTATAAGTGTTTTGATTATCCCTGAATAAAGCTTGAGCTCCATTTATTTATGAGCTCTAATATTTTGACCTCTCTCCTTCATGAATCCCTGCAAAAACTGGAATATCTGTCAGTTTATATTAAAATGAGTGTGTTTTCCTTTAACTTGAGCCAACAGGAATAAGATGATTTACACTTAACCCTGTAAAGCCCGATCCAAGAATAAAACAAAACAGAAAATTACTTTTTTTGGTTTGAAGTCCTTATTTGGCCTTTTAACAAAATATGTAAAAACAAAAAACAAAAAGAAATTTTTGATATT
>NW_015151599.1:157725-158966 GCF_000732505.1 Cyprinodon variegatus
AAGGTTTATTCTCAATCAGTGATGCAGGAGCATCTGCTCACTCTAATTAACAGAGTGGAGCAGAACATAGAGTGGATAACCCGCTGTCAGCCCCTAGAAGCAAAGAAAGATAAAAACTTAAGGGAGATTTTGATGTTCTTGTGCAGGCCAAAGCATCCCAAAACAAAAACAAAGAAGGCTAAACCAGAAAAAGTTCTTTGAGGTTCTGCCTAAACACTGTCTGCACTTATTGAATGTAGCCCTTCAATAATAAATCCTTACTGCGTTTATCAGAAATGTCACAAATCTTCACTGTATTTACACATGTTTAAATGCTTCATATTTAAAGTTTAACCATTAAAGGTATAGAGGACGATCATCTAAATAAGTGGTCCTCCTAATTGTCAATCATTCTGGTGATAGGTTTACGTAAGGCTGTCCTACGTGCTCGCCCCTGTCACTACCCGATCCGTCCCAGGAGCACGATCTGTCCTGCGCATGTTCAAACATAAACATCCGGGTGTCCATAAATGATGTAACTTATTTCTTATTTTTATCCTTAACTTACTAAAGAATGCTAATACACATCTTTTAAAAAAAATGTTTAGGACCATGTTTGTCTGCATTTTATTTGTTTCTTTCTTTAGATTACGCACTATATACCATAATGTTAACATAAAAGGAAAACACTAAATTCAAAAAGACCAGATAAATGTTTAAATCAAAATCCAAAAAAGTTAGCTCCCGGAAGTAGCGTAGGATCCCATTTCTGGTGCAGATGGCAGAGACGACTGATAAAACAAAAAGGACTTTAAGGCATTTATTTTCTCAAGAAAAACATAATTAACTTTTAACACATTATATTTTAGTACGTTTAATATTTTTGGAGAGGGAAAAACTTAATTTTGGATGTATATCTGGATGCGTAAATGAGCTAGTGGACTGATCAGATCTTTTTCTGCTCATGCGTACTTTCAGGTGTGTATCTGTGGTGAGCTACAGTTTCAGACAGTCATAAAAGCTCACCTTTCTCACCACTGTTCTTGAAAATGGCCGAGGCTCATAGGGGAAAAAGTGTCTACGAAGTGTAAGAGAAGAGAAAAGCCTCAGAAGAGGCAGATATATCTCATGATTTGCACGGAGAGTTCTCCTCGCAAAGCATTATGGGATTTTCTGTCACTGTGGCCCACTGTCGCCATTGGCTGTTGCTAACTGACAGTGGCGACTATTAACAAAGATGGCGCAGGCACCGCACGGTGGAG
>NW_015151599.1:161772-173453 GCF_000732505.1 Cyprinodon variegatus
CATCCAATCTTTGAAATAAAGTGTGTTTGTTTTTTGAAATTTGTAACAATTATGCTCTAATTTGTAGTTACTGATCTGTCTTTAATATATTTTAATTTTACAAACCAGATATTCTCGCCGTTCTTTCCCCTGTTTGGTGCGATTGCAATAGTGGATCTTGACCTGGCCGGACCGGAGCGGAGCAGACCCTGAACATTTTGAGGATGTTTGGCTCAACCTGCTGCTGTGAAGCAGGATTCTCCACCATGAACAGAATCAAAGGTAAATATTGATCCAGGCTCAAAATGAGCTCCTTGATATGTGCTTTAGAATGGCTTAGTCTCCATTTAAACCCAGGTTTAAAGCCTTGATGGGCAGCATAAAGCCCACTGCTCTCATTAAGACATAAAGAAGAAAGAAAAATAAAAAGCAGTCAGTTCAAAAAACACTAAGATTTTAAAATGTTCTTTTTTTCTTTTTTTATATTTTTTATTTATAAATTCCATGTATAATGGATGCACAAACACCTAATTTTATTTTAGTGTTAAATTCTGTTTAAAGTAACAGATCATTTAAAATGTCACCGGACCTTTATTGGTTGATGATTTTGTTTATTTGGACCCCGCTGATTTTTAATTGGTTACTCCCGCTCTAGGTCCTTCAGTGTTTCGCAGTAAGGTGCTAAATACCTTCTGTAAGTCTGTAGTTCAGTGTGATCTCTTCCTCCATCATGTGCTGGGGTAACTGCATCAGAGCAAATGACTTAGAAAAGCTCTACAAGCTGATAAAAAAGGCCGTCTCTCTTCTAGTAACTCCTCTAGAACATCTGGAAATGATTCAAAAAGGAGAATTCTTCATAAGATGAATAACATTTTGGACGACAGTGAGTATTTTCTTCAGGAGGTTATTAAACAAGTACAAGTATTAAGTGTCTTCAGTAAGCAGCTTCTCCAGATCTGGTGAAAGACAGATCATCCCTGCCTACCTTTCAACTCCTACAACAAACTGCAACAAAAAAATAAATAAAATGAAAAAAAAAATAATAAGTTACTGCTACATTTAATTTGACATTATTTTCAAATTGAAATTCATTGACTGACCTGAATTGAATTGAATTTGCTCTACGCACTGGTGCATAGTTATGTTGAAAGAGGAAGGGGCTAGTTCCAAACTGCTCACTCAAGAGAACATGTGTCCACCTCTCTGGAGTCCAGTGGCGCTGTGCTTTACACACTGCATGGATACAGCTCCAAGCAGTTGGTGATGTGACTTTAATATAACTTTTTGACTATTGAAATTGGTTTATCAAGCTCTCTCAAGTTTTCGTGATAAAGTGGACACGGTAAATTTAAAGGGACCAGAAAAGTGTGTTTCCGCCACAGATTCTTATTTAATGCCAGTTTTTAAAGGATGTGTCATTTACAGTAAAAAAAACTTAATGTAATTAATGTAGTTGTCAAGGAAAGCCATTGTCTTGTGCAGAAAAGCAGAGGTGCGGCAGGGTTCATTGTGATGCAAACCCTGAAAGAAAGCCAGAATACCTAAGAAAAGAAAAGTGCTGATGTCTGTTGAGTTCAATACAATTCAAATTGGTAACTCGTGTTCCCTAAAGTAATACGAATGCAACAGATATGTGCATTTTATTATTGTCCTGGAGGAATCACTGATCATGTCTAAAACAACAATCCCAATATATGAAGCTGCATGTTCTCAGTAAGTATTTTTAAAAAGCTTGTCCATACTTACTTCAAGGGTAATCATAGAACCTGCACCATATTGTGAAACCAATTCAAATGTACAAGTAGTTTCAGGATGTTTGGGATGGGATTTGGGTACAAAGTGGCTTTTTCTTTTAAGAGTAAACCTATAATGTTTCTCTTCAGGGCCGTACACGGGGCCCAGAAAATACTGAGATTAGGAGTCAGTCACGTCTAGGTGGGTTCGGTGGCGTACTCCCAAGGAAATGATTTTAGTTTAGCTTAGTTTATTTAAGATCCCCATTAGCTGTAGCAAGCTACAGCTATTCGTCCTGGGGTCCAACAACAAAATATGAAATAAAAAATTACTTTTTTAATCCCATTATTTATATCTGGCCAATTTCAGAGTCTTGAGTAGCAAAAGCAAAATCTTTATGACTTTTGAAAAGACTAGTCGGTGCATTTCTCTGTTCCTCTTTCTGTGCCTGTCATGATTGGGTTCAGGGATCTAACCCAAATGCAGAACACAACGGAGGCAGGTGAAAAGTTAAACTGTTTATTGAAGATAAACACAAGTAATATGAGTTAATAAGAGAAACAGATCCGGGACTGGTCACACAGGGTTCTCTGTAGAGAAGGACAGTTAGGTTAGCCAGGATGCCGTAGATCTTTGCCAGAGGATTAGTGCAGGTTTGTACCTGTAACGTGATTCAGATTAGCAGCTGAGGGAGGGAACCGAGTTGGGTCCAGAGGCTTGAAGTTGGCAGAGGGCAAAGCAGCGGCAGGGCTTGACTTCAGACTTATCAGTGTTCAGATCCAGAGTCTTTCTTTCGATCCTCTTCTTGAGGGCGAGCAGGCAGGTTCAGACAGTAGATTCTTCAGGTGAACTCCTGAGAGCCGACAGGCAGATTTCAGCAGACGAAACTCTTCCAGAGTTCCAGGGTTCAGTCAGGTTTCTTCCTAGGAGGCAGAGAAGACAAAAAACTGATCAGGTCCAAATTCAAAGTTCAGGGGAGTCAGAGAATCAGACAGGCTGGTTGGCTCAGGCTTTGCAAACCATAACTGGCTTAACACTCTGGCACTGGAGTGTAGTCCTGCTGCTGCTTATATGCTGGTCTCCTGATGACTGATGGATCGCAGGTGTGGTTGTCAGCTCAGCTCCAGGAGACCTAGAGGCGCCCTCTGCTGGAGGAAGGTGGACAGACCTCCAGATCCAAACAGTGCCAGACATTTTAGGAATTCTAAACTTTTAAACTTAATTCTTATGTCATCTTTGTTTTGACGTTTCTAAGTGGTTAGAAATGTGCCACAAAAGACATGAAAGAACTGAAATAGGTTGCTTCATATTTACTTCATTATTTAAAAAACACACCCAGACCCTTTTACATTATTATGTAGATGATCACACCTAATCTGCTCACTCTTGTTATAGAAAGCCAGTTTTTGAACATCTTTCTATAATAAACTTACTTCCATGCAATAAATATTTGACTGTTAAAGGTTTCATAGAATGCAAAACAAAGATTTCCATTGTCATAGATGAGTAACGATAGTTCAGTGGGTGAAATGGATGTACAGAGAAATTCAACCCCATCGGCACCTCCTTTCTCTGTAAATCTCACAATTCTAAACTTGCACCATAAAACGGGTGAATCCAAATTAGCCTTATTTGGTTCTGGCCTGTACTTTTGTCACGCCCTGACATTGACATACAGACCAGCCCACTGGTTCAATGGCCCAAGAACATGAATAGAGGTAGATGTAAGACACCAGTTTAGCTTTTAAGTCAAAAGTTGCATTTACTTCTACAAGAATTACAAAGCAGGCAGAACCACGGGAGTAAATGCAGTGTTCCAGGCTGCACGGAAAAAGGGGAACATTTTCATAGGCTCCCAAGGGTCCGAGGACACGACAAGCATGGATTATTTTTGTGTGTCAGAAGACCCCAGCAAATTTTGATGCTCAGCTGTTCATTTGCTCTCAGCATTTTACCGAATAAAGCTTTCAAAATGTTGGACAGTTCAAAGAGGGATTTGCTGAACTTCTTTTACTGAAACGAGGGGCCGTTCCCACCATAATGCCATCACAACCGTGAGCTGTAAGTATGATTCTGTCGCTAAGCTGTTGATAGCAATGCCAGCATATCTATGGTGACCAGATTTGGGTTTCTTAGGGTCACTGACTGACCAGACCAGACATTCAAATCGAGCCATCAGCTTCAGGGCTGGTCCAAACCTGACCCGGTGACGGTATGCTTCCCCCCGCCTGCCTTACCGTGCTTCACCCCACCTGCCCGCCATTGTCCAGGCTACCATCATCATTTGGTTGGGTTGCTCTGTCCCCCGCTGGCTCCCTACCCCCATCTGCCGGGGTTCCCGGACCAGCCCCGGAGCTGAAGGCTCGTTTGTGAGACCAAAATGCCGAATGATTTCGAAATTCCCCCCAGAGATTTTTAGGTATGAAAAGTAGGACAGGGTTGCTCAGTGGCTAGTGGGTAGCACTGCTGCCTTGCAGCAAGAAGGTTGTGAGTTCGATTCCCGGCCCGAGGTCTTTCCGCATGGAGTTTGCATGTTCTCCCTGAGCATGCGTGGGTTCTCTCCGGGTACTACGGCTTCCTCCCACACTCCAAAACATGACTGTTAGGTTAATTGGCTTCTCTTAATTGTCCAAAGGTGTGAGTGTGTGCGTGAATGGTGACCTGTCCAGAGTGTGTATCCTGCCTCTCGCCCGAAGACAGCTGGAAAAAGGCACCAGCACCCCTTGTGACCCACTTGGGATCAAGAGTGTAAAAAAAAATGGATGGATGAAAAGTAGGACATGTCCAGGAAAAAGAGGACGTCTGGTCACCCTACCATACCAACAATTTGATGTTTCAGTGTGTGAGTGCTTGTTGTTATCATACGTCTTTGCTCAGCAGCTTAGCTTGTTGTAAACCAACCAATCAGCGCACAGCTCATCTAAATATTCATGATCATACCATAAAAGGAAGAAATCCTGTTGTTTCATTCTAGGGCTTTTAACCAGGCTGCATTAGGGCTCATAGAACAGCAAATATGCCATTTTCAGCCCAACCAATGTTACACACCCTATTCAGAGACCTTAAGGACCAAATACCCTATAGAATTTTTTAATGTCTTGGGAAAAACTTCTACAAAAGGATGATGCTTAAGTTTCCACACTCCTTGACTGTAGTTCACGAACAATCCTAATGCCTCCATATTAAACAATATTTTTTATAGATTAGACTAATAATAATGATATTTCTTCTGTGTTCATGTTCATGCCTTAAACATTTTAAAGATCTGTTGTGCTGAGCGTTGTTCTTGTCTGCACTGTTGAATTATCTTTAAATAGAAATACATGAAAGAGAATAAGATATATGTGTATAATTGCATAAATGTATAAGTGCAGTCTCAGTACTGTGGTGTCATCTAAATCCTAACTAGGTAGAACGAGAGGGATCATTTGTATAAGTCCACGATATTGACAAACTTTTAAAATAACAATGTCTATCTACCAATCTATATATAAACAGACACACTTGAAAACATTTAATATGGGCAGGTGCTTTTATTATGATCATAGAATTGGTTGAACGTACATTTCTTGTTTCTGATGTGCTATTACAGACAACAGCCTTTTTATGAAAGCATGAATAACAATACAATTTAGCAAAGTTTTACAGATATACCAAAATGTTTAGTTAAATTTCTATACATTTAGCAAAATATTTTTTAAATCACGTTTTATGAATAATAAGTATCAATAAGAGGCATGGACAAATAGAAACATCTAGCCCTGATTATGTTGGTAAACAAAAGTTATATTTCATTTATACATAGTTTTGATAAAGGCAAAATCACAACAGAACCAAAGCATTTGCATTCAATTCAAAGCATGGATGTAATCATGTTTGAGTGGGGAGAGAGATCGACTTGAAAGAATACACGGCATCCACAATGTAGGCAATCAGGTTAAAACAGGTCATTAAACAGATAAAAAGAAGCAAATCCCAGAGGCAGTATCTTTCGCAGGGGTATGGTCTGGGATAGTTCCAAAAGAAGATGATGGGCAAGATTATGGCAGCAGTGGAGTACATCAGCACGGCCAGCAGATGGCAGGCTTTCAGAAATTTGTTTACAGATGCAGGGAAGCGGGGCAGCATGCGACCAATAGTGGAAATCATGAGGAAGATGGAAAAAATTAAACAAATGGAGAAGACAGCAATACACCACAGACCAGCTGGATGGTACTGAATAATTGGACAATGGATTAAGATAATGCAGGCCACAAAGATCTCTAGGACTTTGAGCAGGCCCGGCACAGTGGAAAGAAAGTAACTTTTTTCACCAGGTTTGGCCAGAGTCAGTCCAACCTCAACAGCATAGCAGATAAAAGCCAAGAAGGAGATAACGCTGACAACAATCTCTTTGCCGCAGTTTTCACAAGTTAAGAAGATGGAGTTGATGATGGATGCTGAGAGAACCTGCAGGAATGATAATTCAAAAGTCAGATCCTCCTTGGTTACAGAGATAGGTTAGTCTGATGTACAAATAATACAACAAAAAAGTTGTTTGACAAACTGTTAACATAAAAACATATAGAGAGGAAATGTACAGCAATGCATAATCATACTGTATGCAACTTGTGACAAAACAATTTGTCACAAGTTGTAATATATTTATATCAATATAACCCCATACATGAACAAAGATGACGAATTGGTAATTTTATAATGAATATCCTCATGAGAAGGGCTGCCTTGCAGCAAGAAGGTTCCCGGTTTGATTCCCGGCCCGCAGTCTCTTTGCTTGAGATAGGCACTAGCACACCTCGTGACCCCGCTTGGGATAAACGTTACGGAAAATGGATGGATGGATGTTCTCATGAGAGCAGCCCTCTTTAGCAATCTCTTCATCATTTCCAAATGCACTCCCATAATGCAGCACAGTTCCTCAGAAATTCTAAATTAATTCCAGCTCATATAATCTTCTGTTCAGTGTCTTTTGATGCCCTTCATTTTTAATAGGTACTGCTGTGTCCTCTGCGACCCAAGAAGTTTTAACATAATCATACCAACATCTGAGCCGCTGTTTTTCAGCTTATTGCTCTCTAAGCCTCTACGTAAACAGGCTCGGTGACTGTTGGTGGTAAGCCTCAGTTACTTCCTCCTCTTGATTTAACAACTCTACACATTCTCCTGCATGCACTTACTCAGCACATCCTCACCAGCGCACTTATGCAGCACATCAGTCGTCTCTGTGCACCATCAGCACGTCAACCATGCAACATCAGTTCATTTCCACTCCTAGAACGTCACCAGTGCTTTTTCGTTCATAACAATAAAATCTTTTTTTTTTTTCTTATTTAATTCCAATTAAGAGAAAAAAAATATCTGGAAGACTATCAGCCTCACATGAAACACTAGCAGACATGCCTCGCTCAAGCTTCAGCCAACCGACAATGGACTGCGCCCCCTCGGAATCTTCATTTAGATGAAAGCCCAGCTTCCTGTTTGGTGCATCAGCCAAACTTTCACGCACCTCTTCCACATCCTCTCTGTCATTCTTATGCTACTGTCACAGTTTTGTTTCTGTTAAGTTTTATTGTCAGTATTCAGTTTTACTTTGCTCCATGTTTTCTAGTTTTATTGGTTTAATTCCTATTTTTTTGTGTTTTCTGGATATATTTGAGTTCTCAGGTTTTTCTTTGTGGCCCTCTGTTGCCCTCTTGTGTTGGTCTCCTTTTCCCTAGCTCCTTTCTAGAAGCCTCTGTTCACACCTGCTCCTAATCAGCTCGCTAGTCCTGCCTTTGTTCAGTCAGCCATAAAGACTCTCCCTGTGCAGTTCCTCAGTGCTGGTTCCTCGTCTTTCCTCATCTTACCCTGGCTCCTTGTGCTTGTGTTCCCCGATGTCTCCATGGTTCTGGTTTGTTTAATATTTTGGATTTTTTGATTCCTGCCTCTGTTAACACTCAATTAAAACTACAAGAACTCAACTCTGCCTCCCTGCCTCTGCATTTGGGTCCTCAAACCTCCACTCAACCTGACAGCTACATTTACATCAGATGTGCTGAGCAGGAAAAAAAGCCAGCTCCTTCATTTTTTTATGCTTGTAAACATGAATCATCTCTGGTACTTCAGCTCTGCATTTAGGTCCTCAAAAACAATCAGCTAATCCTGAAAAAACTTCTACTTATTGAAAAGAATTATACTTTCTGTTGGGATCTGGAGCTGTACCACCTACCTCCAGCAGAGTTCGCTGTGGATCCTCCTGAGCTGAGACTTCGACACACCTGAAGCCCATCTCATCATCAGGAGGATCCTCAACCATATAAGCAGCCCTCAGACCTCGCATCAACGCCGCAGTGTTTATCCAGTTTGGTTAGCACCTGAGCCTCACTACCTCTGTGAAATCTTTGTTGCTTCTTGTCTCCTAGTTGGATTCTAACTCCCCTTTTGTCTCTGCCTACAGGACACCTGTTTTTGTCCTGTAAGCTCTGGATGAGCTTAACCTGTCGAGCCTGCCCTCTGAGCCAAACCTGAAGACCCTTCTCTGGATTCCCATGCTGCTCTGAACTAAGAGCTGGAAAACCGAGGTCTGTCCAAACGTTAGATGCAAGACGCTGAAGCTGAAACTGAACTCTGCTGAATCAAACAGTCTCTGGACCCAACAGTGCCTCTCTCAAAGCCAAACCCGGATTCCTCAAGGTAGACCTCAGAAGATAACATCTCCACATCCTTCTGCTACGTGGCTAACTGAACTGTCTCCCTTACAGTATCCTGTGAACCAGTTCCCTAGAAGTGAACCAGTACCTGACATAATTCCATGTGCTTGTGTACAATAAACATTGTTAAACTTTTACTCCTGTTTCCGTCTATAGTGGTGTTCTGCATATTGGGCCTCTCTGAACCAATCATGACACTTTCAGCTTCCCCTCTCAAGTGTTAACTTTCGTTTGTTAAAAACAAACTGTATCTTTCCTTTTTCGATTTGTAATTCTTTTAAAGGCAGCAGTTCTCAAATTGAATTCTCCAAAACACACAAAAAAACGTGTTGTCTTTTGTAATGCATAAATGTAATAATGTATAACAAATCATCTATAATTAACTTGATTAACAAAGCAACCTCTATATGTGATAGCTCAAACAGACAGATCAATATGTGACAATTGTAATCTGTACTCACCATTAGGGTAGCCAGCATGACAAAGAAAGCGGTAAGGTCATTCCAGGAGATGGGCAGCTTCGAGCTGAGGCTGAGGAAATCTAGGACCAGTATAAAGATGCTGACACCAAAGCAGAAGCACCAAGTGAACATGCACCAAACCGGATAGGGGAAAGGCCAGATGCCATCTGATGCAAACACGCTGAAAGTGACACAAGTAAAGATCACTTCCAGGATCCTCAAAATGCCCACAGGTGTCGTCAGCGTCTTGAAGTCCAGCGTAACCATCTTGACTGTGATCCTGCTGCGGGATGTTGTCAACCGCTACTCTGTTGCTACCCCTCCTCTCTGATGGGATCAAAAAAAAACAACAACAGAAATAATTGGCCAATAAATCATTGTTCTTCTAAAAGCAAACATTTCATGAGGTCATAATTCTTTAAAAAAGGCAAATTCATCTTACATACTCATACAAACAGTTTTTATGTTTTGTAAATATCTCTTCACTACTCCTCCAGTTAAACTGGGATAATCCCTCCTGATGGCTCTATGGAGATAGGAACTATGGAGACTTGCACCACCAATAGACCAAATGAGTTAGATTGCTTGAATGTCAATTATTTCAGCCCATTCAAAATACAGACAGACCTGTGATAGATCTGATAGTTTTTATTAATTATTTCACAATAGTACTACCATTAGGAAAAAAAAAATCTATTGAGAGGTTCTACTCCATATTATAGTTAAGTTACTAGCTGTGTGAAGAGTTTTCTTTAATTAAGAGCCTGTTTGTATTCAGGTGACTCTTAGGAAACATTTGTTAATGGTTTGTTTACACAATTAAAGACAAGTAGAGCAACTTAAATATAATTTTCTACTAACATATTGGGTTTTAATTATAAGTTGATAAAGTTTTAGCTACATGCACTACATCTATATCAATGTAACAAACTGTTTTATCCGTCTAAAACATGTTCTCTATTCTTTTATTCAACGTTAGGAAGAAGCAAAGAGCATGATATGATATTTTAGATCTGATCTCTATTTTCCTGTAGTTAAGGATACTTTACTAATATCCATGGCAAGGCTAGCATTAGATGCTAACTTCCCTCGAACTATTTAAGCCTTGTGCATTGCCATTGCTCTTTGTGATGTCACCCATTGTAGTCAATGGAATTGTCAGAAGTCTCTAAGGCTTTGATTAGGCATATTGGGTCACTTCCTGTTTTTGTTGTGACTTAGAGTTGCTACACATCCCTTAAAATATGAAATTGTCCTTTATTTGGCAGCTAAACATTTTGTCCAGTATTGAACCGATAAGGGACACAATTTGTCCCGTATTTTCATAAATCCGATACACTGGAAGACAAGGGAAAAGGGACTGCCAGGACATACTTTGTGGGATACACCATGGACTCCTGGAATGCTAGGAGGATGGTGTGTTTTACGATGTTGTCAGTGGAGGATATCGAAGATCTAAATATCTTCTGATGTATGATACTTGGATTTCTCCTGTTTGGATTAGGAGGATACATGATGCATCTACAATTACAGAGAATGTGGGTGGCAATTTGGGCATTGATCAGGCTGCCAGCAGCGGTTGACGCCCTCACAAAGGCTGCGAATGAGCAAGACTGGGAACTGAGCGGTATGCTGGCTGCAGTGGTTGAACTCAAAGGTGAGATGGGATAATATCTTGGATGTGCACGCTTGCTCCAAGGCTGAAAAGCCCAACAAATTTGGAATATTGGATTTGCCACGTAGAGCCAGCAAGAAAGGACTCAAGGCTGATGGAAAATTCCTGTGCAGCCTGCTCTCAAAACAATAAGTGTTATTTTGGATTTGGCCTCCCCCCTTATCAAAATATCCCCTGGATGTTATGGTGAAACGGCACAGAAGAACTGGTCGCCCTTCCCCTACCCACGAACACCTGTGGATGCATGCAGAACTGTAGTGCTGGTTGATAAACTTTCATCGTATCAAGGACAATGGCCTATGGACAGCGTTCATGAACGGACTCATAATGCATACACAAAAAATGTCTCAAATGTCAGATAGACTTTGATATGGCTTCAGCCTCCGATGTTTTGTTTCAGCTGAAATGTCTGTATTGTGTTACATGAGCTTTTCTTGCGCTGAGGGTTTTTTGATATCTCAAACTGTATCCTGTCAAGGATAAAGTGTGAAATGTGTTTTTTTCCCCCTCTCCCTCCCCAATGTGGTTACTATCTTTCCTCAGAGATAAAGGCAGCGCTATAGGAAACCGCCTCCGGGTTGGGGCCCTTGGCAGCCAAAAGAACATGCCAAAGGCATTGTTCTGCGGCACGCGTGGCCTCAGTAAATTGTTCCCCCTGTCAGACCCCCCCTAATGTACACTACCGTTCAAAAGTTTGGAGTCACATTGAAATGTTCTTATTTTTGAAGAAATACACTCTATACATTGCTAATGTGGTAAATTACTACTCAAGCTGCAAATGTCTGGTTTTTGGTGCAATATCTACATAGGTGTCAGGGGTTGGCGTTAAGGATTTTTACCATTTGCCTGAAGGGCTAGTGACTTTCACATTTCATTTGCCCAGAAACAATTTTTACTTGCCCAGTATAATGTTTGATAAATATAGTTCCTAATATTCATTTTTGTATATATATCAATGAAACATTTTTATTTTTTAAACGTTTTTTGTAATTCACGTTTACAGGTTCCTGGTGTGTATACATGTATTCATGCGTGAGATAATGAACTCAAGCCTACATTACCGTGTTAACATGCTTTTCCCCACTCTCATTATTTTTACTTCAAACTAAACTTTGCTTTAAACTGTTGTGTGCTTGGAAAAAT
>NW_015151599.1:175797-182243 GCF_000732505.1 Cyprinodon variegatus
TTAATCCGAGTTTGAGGTGTTTGGATCACAAAGAGGAACGTTTGTGAGATGCAGAACAAATGAAAAGATGCTGGAATGTAGTGGCCAGCGTAGTCACCAGATCTGAACCCAATTGAGCTGTTGTGGGAGCAGCTTGACCGTATGGTACGCAAGAATTTCCCATCCAACCAATCCAACTTGTGGGAGTTGCTTCTGGAAGCATGGGGTGCAATTTCTCCAGATTACCTCAACAATTTAACAGCTAGAATGCCAAAGGTTTGCAATGCTGTAATTGCTGCAAATGGAGGATTCTTTGATGAAAGCAAAGTTTGATGTAAAAAAAAAATACAAATATTTCAAATAAAAAACATTATTTCAAACGTTGTCAATGTCTTGACTCTATCTTCTATTCATTTCACAACGTATGGTGGTGAATACGTGTGACTTTTCAGGAAAACACAAAATTGTTTTGGTGACCCCAAACTTTTGAACGGCAGTGTATGTGATGAACAGTGTGTACTGAAACTAAAATCTTGATTACAATGTAAATTGTATTTGACAATAAATAAATTGATTGATTGATACACATCTTTGTCAAACACACTTCAACACTAATCTGATGAAAATTAACAATATTATTTGCAGAAATTTCTAAAGCCAAGTAAATTGTTCTGGGAGGTTCTAAGCATGACCTGCTCAGCATTGCATCAGCTGCTGTCACTTTGCCTAAAGACTGACTACCATCACCTACTACAGTACACTGCTGTCTGTCACTAAATCTTTAAACCTGACAATCCTAAGAAAGAAACACTTTAAAAAAGCAGATGTGACGATTTCTTCACAACCCTGACCTATCTGACCCCTTTTTATAAACTTCAACACTTACTTTGAGTCCTTCTCCTCACAGCCACAATGCTACTTCTCCACCCTCTCCTGATTTCTATGCATCTGTAGATTCTCCCCTACTCTTTGTCGAACTGTATCTGTGCTCATGTCAGCTTGGCCAGCTTCAAATTGACATAAATTGAAGATAATTTCTAGAAATCCCTACAAGGAGTAGAAAAAGTTTGACATGTACAAAAATATTAGTGAAGATTTAATTCAGTAATTCCTCTGAAGAAAGCAAATGCTTTATGAAGTTAGGTTCTCCCATAAAATAAAAATTAATTTATTCTAAGTGTGATAACTGATTATTTACACACTAACAAATAGTTTTTTTAATAGAATTTAAAAAATAAAATTGTAAAAATACATTCGAAAAAATTATATAACTTAAGAAAATGGTGAGGTGACTCACAAAACTTTTCTTTCTCATTTATGGATTATTTATTGGATCTGTTTAGCTCCTGTTGGGATCTGGAGGTCTGTCCACTTTCTCCACCAGAGGGCGTACGAGGTCTCCTGGAGCCGGAGCTGATTGTACCACCTGTCGCTCGTTTGCTCATCAGGAGACCAGTATATAAGGAGGCAGAGGACGTCTCTCCAGTGCCAGAGTGTTTGCCAACCAGCCTGTCTGAATCTCTGACTAACTGAAAACCTGAACCTGATCTGTTTTCTCCTCTCTGCTTCCTAGATTGAACCTGCCTGAAACCAGAAACCCAGAAGAGTTTCTCTGTCGGTAATCTGCCTGTCTGTTCTCTGAAGAACCCTGGAGATTAATCCCTGTCAAAGACCTGCCTGTCCGCTCTCTGAAAAAACTGGAAGGGAAACTCAAATCAGAACCTGCCAACACTCAAACCAAGCTCTGCCTCCGCCAAGCCCTCTGCCTGCCAACAGCCTCTGGACCCTCCTGGTTCCCCCCTTCTGCCGCTCTGCTTAAACTCCTGAACAGGTACAGACCTGCATACTTCCATCCTGCAAATTACCTGGACATCCACTAACTCCTCTGTCCCCCTCTGCAGTGAACCCACTCGTGACCAGTCCTGGATCTGTTTATTGATTGTGCTCTTACTTCAATAAATCTTTGAACTTTTTCCCCAGTCTCTGAGTGTTTCTGCATGTGGGTTAGGCACCTGAAGCCCAACATGACAGCTCCTCTATTGCCGGTGTGAAATAGAGGAGTCGCAGCCATTAACAAGTTGTGGGTTGTGAAGGTAAGTTGCGACTTCAGCTATATGATGGCTTTTTCACTATCTGAAGTAGAGTGTCACAGTTTAAAGTAGGCCAGTGGTAGTAACCACGCAGAAGTAACAAAGTACAAGTACTTTGTTGCATAGTCTTGTCCAATATGTATAAATTCCGACTGAAATTCACTAATTCTTTTTCAGAGTAAGCACAGCACTCATCTACAACAATACTTTTGCTTTCACTGCAACTGCCACCAAAAAGATTGCATGTATGTGTTAGATGGTTTAAATGAACCTCTCAGAATGGAAAGTTAGGCGAAAGTAGTTCATATGACAACGGGTTGCAGCCAGTTGGTTTTAACCACTGCAAACCTTGAGGTTACAGATGTTTTTCCCCAAAGCTGTGAAAAAGATTAGTGGTTTATGAAACGTGTCAGTGAACAAATGGTTTTAGAAATCGGTTTGTGTTAACATCCTGTTGCTTTCGACTCCAGATAGAATTATTAAAATATTTAAAGACACTGTGAGAACATAAATGAAGTTACAAGTATGATAAATTCACACTTACTAAATGTTAAACTATGACAAATGTAAAAAAGTAAAGTGAAAGTACATTATCTTTTTCAGACCATGAGTCGAGACCTGCTCCCTCCATTAGTTCATCTAATGTAGCCGTGTCTGCAAGTTGCTTCATAATTACAAATTGGTCTGAAATTAACAAGTTTGTTCAAATGTTAGTCATGCCCCCTTTAATGCCTATTTTGTTTTTTTTTTAGCATTTAGTCTCTCATAGGAAGGACATTGTCCTGAAAGACAGCAGTTTGAGTGACCATTAATGTTAATGTCTGATCAGAATACAGGTATAAATAGAGTTCTGGGACACTTAGTTTTACACCTTTTAATAGGTATTAATCTATTAGAAACTGGCCATGCAGTTACTTGATCTATATCTATCCGTTGATATGTTGGGAAACCCGTGAATGGACCCAGAAAGAGGAAAAAGGTGCAAGAACTTGGCATAAAAGAAGAAACAATAATCCATTGTTTCCAAGGTCAGTGAAGCAGCAGATAAGAAAGTAGTTTCTTACTAATTAAGACATATTTGAATTATATGAGTCTTATTCTTAAGTTCTTTTCTGTAATGTTTTTTTACAACATAACCTCAAAATAATCACAGATAACAGAATTATAGAAAAAAAATATGAAAACTAGGATGACGCTGATTATTGTAGTTATTTATTACACTCCCCAGTGTTGCATGTCATTCATTGTAATTAACTTTTAAATATAATTTTTTTATTATCAGTTTTCTCATACAAAGAGGGCATGCATGCCCTCTTTGTATGAGAAAATTCCATGCTGAGAGGTTCCTGCTCAACATTCAAACATTTAAGGGACTTCTTGAGGCAACAGTACTACAAACTTCAACACATGCAGCTTACATTTACCGATAGATATAAATATAAAATCTATATACAGGATATAAACTTCAATATACATATAAATTTAGTTACAATTATTAGATACGGATTTAACATTAATAATAAGCATTGGCCACTAGATGTCTTGCTTTTGCTAAGTTTTGACATCCTTCCCTCCTATTTTCTATGCATACTGTTTTATTTTGGGCACATTTTTGAAAATGAAAGAAACCATTTGACACATTTGTTAAAGGGCTGAAGATAAAGCTCCAGATTATGTTGCTTATAGGCTGATAAGAATTTCTACATAAATGGTCCTCCAAATTAGCTTTGATGAAAACAAACAATTTTCTTATAAAAACGCATATCGGGATATCTCAAAATGTGAGGACCATGTTTCTGAAATAAAAGAATCTGTCAGTGAGAGGAAAAAAAACAATAATAAATAAATAAAAGTAATCCTATATTCTGATTGTATTGATGAAATTGCAGTGAAGAAGATTGATTATACAATTGCTTGGCTGTGTTGAACTGTAAGACATAAAATGCAGTAAATGAATCAGACCATGACAAAGATGAATTAACTTCCCTGATAAGCAACAGGCTATTCTATCGTATCACCAATAGTACTCCCAGAAAAGTAATTTGGGAACATTTGTTTATTTATCTTACATTTTCAAGCAAACTTAGGAGCAATAATATTGTGGTAGATCTGTATTGAAATAGAAGACTTTTCTCTTGAACGGATTTATCCTGCAAAGCTTGGATAAATGTTCAATCCTGGCTATCCATTGTTAAACAAGTAACATTACATAAACTGCACAACTGTCTCTACTATACAGCTGATGTTGAATTTCTGCTTACCTTGACAGGAGAAGGCTTCACAAACACTTAAAGTCCAAAAGTCTCAGCAAACTTTAAAGCTAGAAGCAATTCTGCTCTTGGGAGACAGTCAACCAATCACCTACCAACAAGACAAATCTCTGTTGCTCATTTATGCGCAGATCCATTCTTTACGGTACAATGTGTTGAATGTTGAATGTCTTTAATGTTTTATTTCTTAGGGAAATTTCTTAGATTTAGGTGGGGCAAGAATGTTGTGTAATTTTGTTCCACTATTGTTTCAAGCAAAGAACATGTTTTGTAATTGTTCATTTTAAAGAGCTCACCCATAAAAAAAAAAAAAAAAAAAAAAAAATCAGATCTTTTCATATTTTATTTTCTTTCTAAGTTTATTATCTCAAATGAAATTAAATAGAACTTCTCATGTCAGTATTAACTGTCTGTGTGAACTTTTGGCAGAATTCTGGCTTCAGAGTTTACCTACTAAATATGTATTTAATATAAAAGTAAAGTACTGTAACATGTTGTCACAGCAAAAGAGAATAAAGAAAAACTCAGTTTCGATTCCTCCTTGTTTAAACCACTCTGGTGAAGGTCACACCTAGTTTTTTTTATGCCCTCCAACCACAAAAGATTTTGTCACGAAACAACGATGCCCTCTTTTTACTGGAAATAAACTCAATCAGAACCAGTTTCCATTTTTTAAGCACATGCTCTCACTTAATTCTCCACATATTGTAACCGTGAGCAATTAAACAGAGGGCACTACAAAATTATTTCAGATGCAAACAGATTTTTCCTCTTTTGTTTGCTCTTCCTTTAGATCAGTGTTTTTCAACCTTTTTTGAGCCAAGGTACATTGTTGTCATTGAAAAAATCACAAGGCACACCACCAACCAAAAATGTAAACAAATGATTCCCTATAGCCACCTATATTAAGTACATAGTCATTCTTATCAAAGTGTCTTGAATAGGAATCAAATAAACACAAAAAATTATTTTTTATCATATTTTATATTTCAAATTGCACTTAACATGTCCACTTTAAAAGAGCACCTGAACAGTTGCACAACAATGTGGTCTTAAATTTAAAGAGGTTGTAGAAAACTGAGGGAAGCAATAGTATTTGGGCAAGATTTCACTGTTACAATATGAAGAGTTGTCTGTACAAAATGCTCATATCTTTATATTTTACTCATTTAGTGTGAAGCCTGTGCATGTTTGGATGAACACAGAGCTGGTATCCTGGCAGGAATTGAAGAAAGACACACACAAAGCTCTTCCTCAACAGCTCTCAGTCTCTTTCTGTTTTTAGTTTTTATAGTAGCCAGGCTTGAGAAGCTCATTTCACACAAATATGTTGTGGAAAATGGGAGCAATGTTAAAATAGCTTTGTTTGCCTGAACAGGGAACTCCTTGGCAACAGTCAACCAAAAACTGTCGAAAGGTAGATCAGCAAAGCTCAGCTTTAAACCACGATTTTGTCTCAGTTCGGCTAGTTCTTCCTGCTCCTTCAAAGTCATGTTCTTTCCAACAACTGCTGAACTGTATGGATCCCTAATCCAGTCAAAGCATTCAGTGAAGGCTGAAGAGAAATAAAACGACATCTTCTCCTCGAGAGTTTTTAAATGTGTACCTATTATTTCACACAGTGTAGCAGTGTGAACATTTTGCAATTTCTTGGTTAATGGGAACATTTCAAGGTTGCCACTTTCCACATGTTGTTGCCAGAGGTGCACCTTTGAGCGGAATCCTTTTATTTTATCCGTACTTTTTAGCAGGTTTTCATTTCGGCCCTGCATTCGTGTGTTCAGTTCATTCAGATGATGAAAAATATCCGCCAGGTATGCCAGCTTTGCACACCATTCATCACTTGCAAGCAGCTTTGCGTAATCGGACCCCTCATTTGTCAAACTGACTCTGAGTTCCTCACGCAGCTCATACACACGGGCTAGTACCTTGCCGCGCGACAACCATCGGACCTCCGTATGAAACAACAAGGTCTTAGGCCCCGTCCACACGAAGACGAACCCTGGCCTAAACGCACAAATTTTTCACCAAACCAGCCTCTCATCCACACGAAGCAGGCGTTTCGGGGGTCTGTAAACGATCTTTTTTTTATTCAGCCTTCAGAGTG
>NW_015151599.1:183048-184476 GCF_000732505.1 Cyprinodon variegatus
ATTTTGCAGCGTTTTCATGCATTCGTGTGGACGCTCACATTTATTTTACGTCTCCGTCTTTACGGCAAACATTTTGGAAAATATCAGCGTTGACCTCTTGTGGACGGGGCCTTATGCTCCGCTCCCATTTCCTCACACAAAGATGCAAATATGCGGCTTTTCACAGGTCGTGCCTTCACAAAGTTTACCATATTTACAACATCCTTCAAAACAGGCGCTAGGTCTGCTGGTAAAGTCTCGGCCATGAGGGCCTCACGGTGTAAGAAACAGTGCGTAATAATTAGATCTGGGTTTTTTTCCTTCACTCTGCTTACAAAGCCTTTGGTGCGCCCGCCCATGGCTGCAGCTCCATCAGTGCAGACACTCGTGCAGTTTTCCCACTTAAGTCCTCCTTGTTCAAGATATTCTGATGTGACCCGAAAAATTTCTTCTCCTGTTGTCCTTTTTGGCAATGTCTTGCAAAATAGGAAGTTTTCTCTGATTGCGTCTCCATCCACAAAACGCACATTCGCCAAGAGTTGAGCATGTCCACTCATATCGGTACACTCGTCAAGTTGCAATGCAAATTTCTCACTGATATGGATCTTTTCTAAAACCACACTTTCGATGTCTGCAGACATGTCATCAATACGTCTGGAAATTGTGTTATCTGAGAGAGGGACTTTTGCTATTTCTTTAACCGCTTCAGGTCCGAGCATCTCATTTACAATGGCTTTACAAGCGGGTAATATTAATGTCTCTGCCACAGTGTGGGACCTTTTTGATTTAGCTACAAGTTCAGCTACGTGGTAGCTAGCTTTAAGGGCTCTCTCATTTACCTTTGTGGTTTTTCTCATAAAAGTTGCCTGTTTCTCCATGTGTTTATGCAGGAGAACAAAATTGTCTGCTTTCTTGTTTTGAAGCAAAGGGTGTTTCGTTTGGAGATGGCGTTTAAGCTTGCTTGGTACCATAGAACTGTTTGATAGCTTTTCACCGCATACCAAGCACAACGGAGTCGGTGTCGTTGCATCCCCGGTAAAAGTAAATCCAAATGAAATGTAACTATCACTGTACTGTCTCGAGCTCACGGTATTTGCCTTCTGTTGATATCCACTCATACTAGGGCCTTCATCAGGGTCCAAATTTTGTCCAGGGACCAGATCGGAGTTAGCAATTTTTCTTTTCAAAAACTTTTCCATCACTGTCATCACAGTCTTGCTAGATACAGTGCTCTCACCGCTACTTCTCATATTCACGCATCACTAATTCTCTTGTTTTTATGTAAAAGGCTATGTACCTACTGCCATTTAGTGGTAAGGAAATTACATTATTATGCCGCTAGTCACTACCGTATTTTCACGACTATAAGGCGCACATAAACGTATTTTTTTCCCCTCAAAATGTGTGGCGCGCCCTTTGGTGCGGTGCGCCCTATGTGTGTTGTTACTG
>NW_015151599.1:186870-187766 GCF_000732505.1 Cyprinodon variegatus
CAAAAAGCAGCTGGAAAAGGCGGCCCTGTCCAGGAAACACACAGCCAGGCAGATGAGATGTGGCCCAACTCCCATGTCAGAGGATGAAGAAAGCACATCCAACCAGTCACAGTCAGAGAAACAGGACTACACTGAAAAACAGGCCAATCTCAAACATCTATAAACAAAGGTGCTGATGGCAGCAGCACAGCTGACTAAATGAACTTCCTCTGCAGAGTAGCTGGCAACTCCTATACAGATAGGTTGAGGTGATCTAGAAGAGCGGTTTCTCTTCTACATCAAGAGTAAGCTGGGGTGGCTCAGATATCTTATCTGAGAATGTGCTGATTGACTCCTGATTAGGTTTTTGCGTCATTGTGTAACTGAATTTAACAAAACAAAAAAAAGTCCTATGGAGAATCGCGATGCGCTGTGAACAGGTGCAGCAGGGCTGTTACAAATCTGTGAGTTTTATTGTTCTAGAAGACTAGACTGCTTAATAATTTGGACCGTTACATAGTCCTTTTTCTGTAGGATTATTTATTTATACACCTGTAGCTGTTTGATTTGCTGAATAAGGACATTGCTGTACTTTTTTTTAAGGACACTGAAGTTCTATTAAAGATATTCCTCTAAATCAATTCAATTCAGTTTATTTATATAGCTGCAATTCACAACACATGTCATCTCAAAGCACTTTATAATTCACCAGAACATCCAGTCAAATTGATTCAAAGTTTTCTGAGGAAAACCAGTTGATTGCATCGACTCATTGACTCAAATGCAATCCCTCAAACTAAGCATGCTTGTAGCAACAGTGGAGAGGAAAAACTCCCTTTAAACAGGAAGAAACCTCCAGCAGAACCAGGCTCAGTGTGAGCGGCCATCTGCTGAGGCCGACTGGGGTTCAAGGAGAC
>NW_015151599.1:189659-191141 GCF_000732505.1 Cyprinodon variegatus
ATTTGCTTTTAAAAGTAACTAAAATTGGATTACTTTTAGTTACTTCCAGCAGATGCCCCAGCCAGGCCCTATACCATGAAAATGACTACCAGTTCTGCCAATACTCAGTTTATTCACTCCAACATTTGCAGACATTTCCTGGAAATAGGCTTACTTGTTTTCTTAAATGAAGAGTAAATAAAAGACAGTCTTTCTTGACTCTACTTAAAATATATTAAAAAAAGAACTTGGAAAAGGAAAAGCTTGGCTTAGCTTGCATGACCGGCTCCATCATGCTGGTTTTCCTTCAGTATGAGCGCCACAAGCGTCACGCCACGTAACTAAGAAACAGTAACAGGATTGGCTGGGTGTTGGACACCACAATCCATTACTAATGTCTGTGACCTGAAGTAACCCCTTCCCTTTTTACACTGAATTTAGACGCCGAATTTAAATAGAGCCAGTTGAATCTCAGGAGGCTGAAAATATTGAGTTTGAATTTTGAAAGGTTGAACTGAAAAATTAAACTGAAAAATAAGTATTGAAAATGTAATCACTTTTCACATTCTTGACTCCATGCATTTAACTCTGATTGCATTTATCTGTATGAATTACTGTAACACTGAGGTTATATTTAACATTTTAATGAACCTGTAGTTGTCCCACATTAGAGCAGCAATGAGATTTACAAGAAAATCCAACCCGTATCCGTATTCATGACTTCACTTAGTTGCATTTATGCAAGGAACTGTGGGGTGGGGCAGGTAAACCACTGATTGTACCTCATTAACAGAAGCTTTTCAAACCTCTGGTCTGACCAACTGACCAAAAATGGTGACTCTAGCTATAAATATGTGGCCGTGAGGGCCAGTTAAAAATGTTTTTTGGTCTTAAAAAAACAGCCGCCTCACACTCATTTCAGTTGCTCCACTCTAGCAGGCTAGATTTTGCTAAAACTTTGTGGCGCTTGAGTCTATTTCTTCTTGACCTGGGTACCAAACCCCCCAGACTGAAGAGACACTCCACATGAAGGTCTTCTTTATGTTTGTAAACTGATGCAGGATCTGCAGATCATGGGATGATCTCGGGTAGTTCATGATCTCCTTTTCTGCAGAGTAGGTCTCCTCTGGCTCTGCCTCAAAATGAAAAAAGTCCATCTCACCTTGGATGACAGGTGTGTTGGCCACACTGGCAGAGCTCTGTATTGGAGGAGCAGTTGCGCTCCATTCTTCAGTTAGAAGCTGTTTGACTTGCTCCCTCCTGTTGGCATCTGTCAGCCACCTGAGTTTGAATTTTGGGCAGCTCACAGCTGCTAGAAGGGCATCTCTGTCTTGCAGGAGATCACCAAACCAGGTCTTGACCGCCTGAAAAATAAAAATACATTTCCATGTTTAGGATACATGCAATAACCTGTGTCTTTGTTTCTCTTTTAATTTTTTCTCTTTTGTACTGTGATGTAAATATCCCATTTGTTTGTGTATGTGTATTTATTTATTTATTTAT
>NW_015151599.1:191887-193691 GCF_000732505.1 Cyprinodon variegatus
CAGCTCGTTAGCCCTCACTTTGTCTCTGTCAGCTATTTATGCTCTCCCTCTACTCTCACTCTTTGTTTGTTCCTTGTCTTTGCTGTCCTCCCATGCTGTTGTCCACCTACCTCGTCTCTCCCTGGCTCCTCGTGTTTGGTTTCCCCAGATGTCTCCATAGTTCTGGTTTGCTTTTCATGATTAGTTGGATTTTTGGATTCCTGCCTTTGTTTACTGTTTTTGCCCCAATAAAACTCCTAGAAATCTCCTCAGCATCTCTGCCTCTGCATTTGGGTCCTCCAAACCACAACCAAACCTTGACAAATATTGGCATAAGTGAGCATTTTGACTCTCACTGTGAATGTGTATAGTGTAAATTGTAGACAGTGAAAAGTGGAATAGCTTAAACCTGGATCATACCTGCACTATTGCATCTGGAAGGCCTGCGGTCATGGTGGAAAGGGCATCTTTGACAGCCAGGGTCCTCTGCATCAGGACTTCCAGTGTTGGTAATAAAGTTCCATAAGGACAGTCTGCTTGGAGAATGTCCAGAGTCACAGTCAGGGGCTTTGTGGCCGAGCAGTATTCATTAAGAAATTGGTATTCTCTCTCTTTGAAGCATTTCACTCACAGATTGGTGCACAGAGTACTCAGCTCATTCATGGGGATTTCTGTAACTCTCTTAACAGCATCGAAAAATGAGTTCCACCTTGTGGAGGTTGGTACCAGGAGCTTTCTTCTACTGACTTCCTGTCAGGTCTAAGCACCTAAAACATCTTACATACATACAGGGAAAGAAAAAGGCACAGAGACAATTAGTTTAGTTGTACTTGCGAGGAGAGTAGCAAGGGACCGCACAGTACAGGTCACCACCCCACTCTGGCGGTCTCCGGGTCCTCCTCGCAATTTATTGAAATCAGGCTTGCAGTCTCAGTAAACATGTCCTCTAAATCTCAGGGTTCAGTCAAAGTTTAAGTTGTGTAGCTGTTGACCATAGTGCAGCAGGTTTAGTGCTGCTCGTAAATCAACCACAACCCAACCAAAAGCAAGTCCACAAATCACAGTATACTTTAAAAAAGGTGGCTATGATCACATGCACATAGCACACAGCTTTATGCATTATAACACTAAACAGATACATTTATATACAATTATTCTAACACTTCCTCTACTGCCACTGATGCGCTGGTGGACCTACTTGCTTTTGTCCAAAGAGCTGAGCATTTTGCTGTGCTGCTCCTGTAAACAACCTTACTGTCCGCATTAGATGTCAAATATTTTTCCACATTGTTTGTGGAAATGAGGTTGATTGTGTGGGAGGAGCAACTGTGGTGTGGAGGAAGCACAACCTTTGCCTCGGCATCACTTTCATGCTCAGCTGACAAGAGTTCTGGTAAAAATGTGACGTCATCATCTGGATTTGGCTCTTCCTCCATCTCATCATCGCTAGACACAGCCTGGTAAACTCGAACCACCTTCGAAACAAGTTCGAGCCGTTATCTTTCACTGTTGCAACTACCTTCTTCCCATACGCTGAGTGGATGTCTTCAATTTCTTGTCCAATTACGTCATACTTGTGTCTCCCTCGTACTATTCTGCATGCTAAAGCTGCCTTTTTATGTTCTAACATGTCTTTACTAAGCCAGTGTAATGTCACCCTGATGTAACTTTTATTGTTAGCTGTCCAAATATCAGCTGTTGTTGACACAAAATCAACCTCATGTAGCGCAGCCTTCAGATTTGTCTCCGTTGCTTCATATTGTTTTTCCAGCTAACTAGAAAAACATGTTCCGTGAGGCAACCTGGTATCGTTACTAGTAGGGAT
>NW_015151599.1:193941-197949 GCF_000732505.1 Cyprinodon variegatus
CTCCTTAGCTTCATTGTGCTGTTTCTCCAGATGTTTTTTCAGGTTTAACGTCGTGTTTTTGAAGGTAGACCACACTCTGTCACCAGCGCAAAGTGTACAACAGACCTTAATGTTGTCATCCTTAACCAAAATAAACTCAAAATAATGTCTGTATTTCCAGCTGCTAAAGGCGGACTTCTCTCCTTCCATGTTCATTGTTCACATGACATCTGATCTGACGAGATAGAATCTTTGATCTGATTTTGGCGCCACGTAGCAGATATGACATACCTTGTAAGAAATAGACAAAAAAAAAAAAAGAACGTATAGTAGGCCACGTTCCCCCGAAATTCAGAAATAGTAACGCAATGTGTTTTTATAGAAGTAACCTTAATCTGTCTACTAGTTTTGGAATAGTAGTTGCGTTAGATTATTCGTTAGTGAAAAAAGTAGTACAGTACTACAGAATACCGGCAACAGCGGGTGCGGCATAATTAAACTCTGACTGTTTTTTGATATCTGTGCTTTATATGAAACTTTTCAGTTCTATTCTTCCATAGCTCTGTTTTGAGCCCATGTTGTTTCTCTAACATACAATTTCCAGTTTCATTTTATTTTTGCATTCAATGCAAAGACAGTTTGACAATTCAAAAAAAGTTCATTCTGAAACATTCTACTTGTACTAATACTCATCTTCTGCTTGTCGGGGACCGGGTCACAGGGGCTGCAGTCTCAGCAGCGCTGGGTCGACCTACAGTAGGTCTGGTTAAAAATAATAGAGCTAGCAAGTAGCTAGCAGACATGAAGGGACTCAATTCAAAATAACTCATTTTATCATATTTTAGTTAATATCATGGCCTGTGGCACAAGGTGTTTAAAAGGTTCGCTTACTAATTGTGTTACTTTTAGACTCAACTTACTACCTAAAACACATATAGATTAATCACACAGAGATTGGTATTTATAAGCTTTAATTTCTTTGCTTATTTTCCACTTGTAGCAAATAAAATGTTGTATCTAAGTTTATAATATTAAATCAGATGAATAAACATTTTTAAAACAGAAAAATAGGTTTTTAAAGCAAATAATGTCTTATACATGCATAAAGGCTGTCAATTTTACCCTGACAAAGACTCATGGGTCGATTTATAAGTAAATATACAAAATATATTTATTCTCATGAAGTGTGGGTTTCTGGAGGGGCCGAAGCACAGACAGGAATTGGTAGCAGAATGATAAGAACCAAACCAGAAAAACTGATAATGAAATGAAGTAGTGGAAGAAAAACAGGAAAGCTGAGTAATAAAGTCTGATTAACAAACACAGAGATGAACAGAGATATCAAAAACCCAGAACAAAGATCTAACATAGATATAACCTAACTTAAGATATAAACATTAGAGAAATAACTTAGTAAGTTATATACAATGAATGACCTAATATGCAGACAGATACTACCAATAATGAAACACAGAAATGTGCAAATAATTGAAACAATAACAAAGCAATGATGATGATGATGATGCACAAAAAAGAAAAACAACTGAAACCAACTGAGGATCTTGAAGTATATGGCTTATGTTTGAAAAGAAATTGTAAGTAAACGAAACCAAATACACCATAGAACATTTCTTTTCTTATACTGAAAATTAATCTGATTTTTAGACTTAGACTGCCTTTATTGTCATTGCACAAAAAACACAAGGTGAATCTTGACAACGAAATGTCGATTACTTGGCTACCACTGTAACAGAGGTGAGACCTTTTTCATGCACAATAAATATGTTTTCTATGAGTAAGAGCTGGCTATATACAGGGTAAAGAGTGCATGTATATATATATGTATTGCATATATTATTGAAAACGAAACATTAAATTGAAAACAAAACAAAACTAAGGTAAAGGAGTGTTGTGTGGCGTTAAGCAGTCTGATGGCCAGGGGGAACAGGGGGAAGAAGCTGTTCAGTAGTCTGGTCGTTCTGCAGAAGATGCTGCGGAACCTTCTGCCAGGGGGGAAAACAGCCCATGGTTGGGGTGGATGGCGTTGGAGAGGATCTGGCAGCGCCTGTCCGCGATGTTCTTGATGTCTTAAAGTCTCAGTGGTAAAACAACCTGTTATGCATAAGTACCACACCCTTTACTTCAAATGCCAGGCTTCAGTTCATCATAAGTAAACAGGATACAAGCTATCTGTTCGGTACAACATTCCTTCCCACACTCCACTAGACATGCAAACCAGCCGTCACCAATGTAGGCCAGGTCAGAATAACCACTGGGTCCATCATTAATGACCCCGAGTTGTTTCCATGCAAGCGGGTCAAACCTTGATGCTGTTTTGTTCAGATAGACTCCTAAATTCAACCTCTCATCCTTACTTGTTGGGTGAGAGAAAAGTAACCATTTGTTTACCTGATTTGTGTGTGCAGCTGCAGGCTGGGCTGGAAATGAAACCAGACTCCCCTGACAGCCTTTACCTGTTTCTACGAGAATGGGAGATTGTTTAAGCTCAGCAGAACTATTTTGACCAACCGTAGCTTGCACTCGAAGACCTCCCTCATTGCGAGCATTGCAGTAGATAACCTTTTTCCTATTGTCATCAATTACCTCCACCATCTCACACTCTAGAGAAACTTTTTTCACCATTTTAGAAATTCTCCATGTTTTCCCTTTATCATCACTACAAAAAAAAAAAGAATTTGGAACGGGGGGTTTATCTTTTGGGCCTGTGTAAGCATACGCTGGAACAATCATTGTGCCGTTGTCAGTTTGAAGACCATGGCCTGGTCCAACGGCAAGCACTGACCAGCAGTGAATCTCAGGCAGCTGATCGGTCAGATCAGTGAACTCACTCCACTGGCTGTCCTTGGTTCTTTTTCTGATGTAGCAAGGACGGGCCATGTTGCAGTGGTGCTTTTTCTGCCAGCTCTCTGTGTTTTTCACATACACGAAGAAAAGAAACAGTGTTCCTGTGTGTTTTTCAAACAGCAGGCAGGGATTCATGGGACGATATCCACAGGAGCACTTTTTCATTAATACTTCTTCATTCTCTGTCCACTGAAAAGACATAGTAAATTTTATTCATAGTAAAACAATGAATTAACCTGTTATTATATTGATCAAATAATCTTAGATTTTAATTACAGCTTCACTTAAAATATTTACCTCTACTGTCCTCTTGCTGTTATCATCCCTCACTGTTCCTATTTTCATGACCAGCGCCACCGCATCCGAATCTTGTGCTGTTGTCCGTTTCTCTGCAATAGCATACAGTTTTTTTTCATCTTCATTATAGTAAAGGGCAGGAATCCTGTACACTTCCCCCTTCTTTGACAAGAAGACAGTTGTTTTTCCAAATTCGGTTTTGTCCATTGCTGCCATTAGAGGGAAAGGTGACCTTACATGAAGAGAAAAACAACGTTTTCCTCTGTGTTAGATAATCAACAGTCTGCTTGCTGCTTCTTCTGGGCAGGGAGTTATACCTGCAGGACTGGAGGGAGGAGCAAAGACAACTTGGTAAAAAAGGAAAATCATACAATACTTCAGCAAACATCAAGATTAATGTTCTGAGGAAGTTAGAACAGAGCCAAGAACCAGAAAACCTGTTTGACCTCTTCTTACGTGTTTAGTCCCTTCATCAGTCCTGTATCTGTGCTATTACCACACACTAGGAAGCATGACTTTCATTTTATAACATGCTTTATAAAACCATGTTGGTAAAGTTTAATCTAAGTGTTAAAGCAAAAGTTGCTGCAAATATGGTGTACTAAAGTGAAAAGAAAATGCTTCAGCTGTTCTGTTACTTACAGCATATTTCTTCTTTACTACCAGCCCACAAAATGTAGTTTACCACTTACAGCTATTCCAAAACACTGGAGAGAGATATCATACTAATCTTATCTTGGTTTTCAATCAGTGGATTCCTGACAAATCCAATATTAAATTTAAAATCCTTCTTTTTCAGTATAAAGCCCTAAATAACTGCTCTCAATCTGCAGGTTTACTAGTGGATCCTTGAATTTCTAAAAGTAG
>NW_015151599.1:198747-200909 GCF_000732505.1 Cyprinodon variegatus
CGGACTGTCCGCCCTAAAGCCGGACATCTGGCCACCCTACCTGGAACCCTGTTTAGCTGTGAAACCACCCTTCATGTAGGAGTTAGCTTGAAATTCCATAGTAAATGATAGATGTGGGGCGTTAATTCAGTGTTTAGCCTTGTGTCTCTCCTAGATATAGCTATGGGCTCAGTTGTACAGTAACTGTGACTAACTCTATGCAAAATTGTTATGCTGCTATCGGCTCAGGCGACTGAAGGACATACATATCAATTTTTCTCACTCTGATTCGCTCTGCATGCAAGACCAGTTTGAGGGATTGCTGCAAAGTCAACCACACATTGCAGGTGAACATCTACTGTCGCCACATGCTCATCCAGGAGGAGAGAATCCTGCAAAGTCAATGACCGGATGCAATCAGTTAAGCTTCTTCAGGTGGAAAACTTTTAAGTCTGTCTGTCAGGTTCGACTGAATTGTCTCTGTAAAGTGCCCATAGAGTGAAAGAGCACTGTACAAAAAAAAAAAAAAAAACTGAATTCTGTAGGATTCTGACCCTCTGAATCAGATCACTATCTTGATAACTAGCTATCAGTGTTCTGATGAGACACATACTAAGGTGAGGATCTGACCTACCATTTTTCTGCACTAGAATGATTGTACAGACTGATCTGAGGCCATATGAATACAAACTGTCATACCTGCGTCACACGTTACAAACATTAAGTAAACAGATGAACAGAAGGTTTGTTGATTTTGTAAAGATAAACTTTCCCCTAACTGCCTGCAGCTTTATTTCTAGATATGCTTTTTTTTTGTTCCTGCTTCCCTATTATGGCAAAGATTTTCAAGCTAACTGAACATTTCTGAAATTGTATACTTTTAACCTTTAAATGGGTTAATAAATTACACGTTAACTTTTTTTCAATCTGACTAAAATATAAAGACTAGGGTGTATAAGATTATTTCTTCATTCATGAGAATCATATGAAAGACTGAACTTTATAAAAAGAGCGAGGATTAAGCTAAGGCTATGGCCACCCCTAGCCTATTAATGGTGTATGGCGCGGCCATATTGGCTTCACCTGTGTTCCTATGTGGACACAGTTCATCACTTTCAGGACAGCCAGTCCCCTGTAAATCAGAGTTGCAGCAGTGATACTATCAATTGAAATATCCTAATTTAACATTGAAGTTGTTTGCATTTATTTATAAAGCAAAAGAAAACAAACAGTAATTAGTTCTTCATATCAAAATACTTGGATTAAAGATGATAAATACACAATTATGGGTCTTTTCTGAAGTACATTTTGTGTTTTATAGATAAAAATTAAAGTTATCTGATCAACCCATATAATGGTTACATTATTAATTAAGACAGCTTAGATAAATTAATATATGTCAGATTTATTAGCAAGGGCTTCAAGTAAATCTAATTTGTCTTCAGGAATTTATAAAAAAATTACTTAAGTTGTGCATTATTTCCTTCTGGTACAATGGGACTAGTGTAGATAGACCCTGAACTGGTTTTGGTGCCCAATAGTTTCTGGCCAAACAGTGCATAGTGGTTCCTGCTTGGGTACCCCTACATAAATGTTCTGGTTTCTCATCAAACAGGCTTAAATCGGGCATAAATCCAGTTAAAACCTGTTTTGCGGTTGCTTTGATCCAGATGACAGAGAATTTACACAGGTGTCTTCTGGCTCTTTTTTCAGAGCAGAGAGACTCTGCAGGGTCAAAGCGATGCTCCGGCGGCCCTGCAAAATATAACAAAAGTATAAAGGCTTTGATTTCTTAATCAGTTTGTCCAGTTATGAAAGAAAGGAAACAAACACTGACACTACTGTTAGGTTTAAACACCCAAACACGTATTAAATAACCTGGGGAAGAAGGACAAGAGATGTTAGACTTTTTAGTCTCAAGGAAAGCAGCAGAGATGGCATCAGCTACAATGTCCCATTGCTCTGAAGCACCTCTGCTGTCTTCTTCGCTCTTTATTGGAAAAAGGAAGTCCATAGTTACAATAGATCATGCCAGAACCCTAAATTAATGTGGGGGGAGTAAATTTCACTGTGATACAGTGATACAAATACATTTCTTCATGCAGGCAGCGACCTTTAAGGAGAAGTTCGGTTTTTAACACTTTTAGCCCATTTTCTGTAGTGTCCAGGATGAAATCGAATGA
>NW_015151599.1:201577-205833 GCF_000732505.1 Cyprinodon variegatus
CCAAGGCGCTTTAGACAACATTCAGTCATTCACCCATTCCTGCACAAACTCACACACTGATGGTGGCGGGCTATATTGTAGCCACAGCTTCCCTGTGGCTCACTGACAGTAGTGAGGCTGCTGTACACAGTCCTCTGACCATCATCAGCAGGCAATGCAGGTAAAGTGTCCCGTCCAAGAACAAAACGACACAGAAAGCAGGAGCTAGGGTTTGAACTGACAACTCTCTGGTTGCAGGGCAAAGCCCTCCATCCGACGCCACTAATGCCTATCTGGATTGATCAACCCAGATGTGATGAAGACAATTTTCATATTTCTCCTAACAGGTATTCAGGCCCAATCCCAATACACCCCCTACTTTCAATCACTAGCTCTCACCCACTACTCACACACCCTGCAATTGAAGCCTCAATGGTTGGGGCTTCGTATTCTTGCCTAGGCATTGGGAGATGCCTCGCTGCAAAGTTGACATTCTGGTACTTAAACAACTGCATATTTATATGTGCACTTACATAAGACACGTGCCATCACAAGAGAGGAAACAAAGCTTATTTAAACAAACAAAAATCTAAACAACTATTGAACCTGGTATTGTAAAATGGATGCATAAACACCTCATTTTATTTCAGTGCTAAATTCAGTTTAAAGTAACAGATTATAATTAAAAATGTTTCTGGCCCTTTACCGGTTTTTGATTTTCTTTATTCGGACCCAGCTAATTTTTTATTGGTTACCCCTTGTTTAAAGGCCCGGTCCGCCCAGCCGTAACTTTTTTAGCTCTCTCTGGCTCAATCCGTCTCCCATGTATTGCTGATGTACCTACTGTACTTGCAATCAACATAGCTCCCCGTTTATGGATTAACTAAATTCCTATACTCTGTGTTCTGGGAAATTGTCTCTGGCATTCCCCCGATAAGTCAGCTCCTGAAATTACAAGTATTTAAGGGCCTCCTACAGGTTATACCAATCCTATACATACCTTGTGCCGTTATGTCCATTACTCTTAAAATGCAAAGAGGAAATCAGCATCACTTCCCTCACGAGCACATGCAAAATTTAGAGGTAGGGTGAAGAAGAAGGTCTGGGGGGGTGTATTGGGATTGGGCCTTTTTGTTCACTGTGGCTGAATTTTCTCATGTGTTCTAAGTTACATTTTTGAGAAAAATGTGGAACACAACAATAATGTTTATCTTCAAAACCAAAATTTTAATAATAAACTTTAAACCTAGAAGTTTAAGGATTATCAAACACGAGGGCACTGAGGATCCTACAAGAATAGAATGTTGTACTTGAATGTCATGATACTTAAGCGCCATCTGTTGGAGAAATGGGATGAAAAGCAAGCACAGGACAAATATGGAAACATTACAGTAGTTTCTGCTATGAACTAGTATTTTTGATCTGCTTTCCACGTTTTGAAATGTCTGTAGTCATAAGCTGTTCTTAATAATCATAATGAAAAGCAAAAAGAGCAATCACAACAGTAAATATGACAGTGTCTTAATAAGTGGCTTTATATTCCTATCTAGTTATTGAAGTTAGTAAAACTATTCAGTGATCTGAAAAAGTGAATGTTTAAAATCACTCACTCTATGTGTTGAATATTCCTAGTTCTCCTTCTCCAACAAAATATTCTTAAGCAGCTAGTTTTTGTAAACTTTATTTCAGCAAAAAAATTCAATAAACCTTTTTTTTTCCCCCATGAATGCTTGGTAGGGAGGATAGAGCTGAGGAAACAAACACTGATACTTTTTCAAAAGTTAGCAAAGTGAGGAAATAACTTGACCATCAGGTATGCATCACAACATCTGTCCCTTTCACATTTTTTTTATTAGCATTTAACAAAGCTCTAAAGCAAAGTGCAGCAAAGACCTTATCAACTAGTGAAATGTTTAACTACCATTAAAAGCAGAATAAAGAATCTGATGTTAATCACTGATTGAGAATAAATTAGATTTTTGTACTTTTTTATTCTGAGTTCTAAGTATATAGTTTATATAGTTAGTATAGTATATATATGTATAAGTATGTAGTTTTTTAATAGATACAAACTTTTACATTATCTTTGACTTCTATCTAATGAGACAACACAGTTTGATCAAAATAAACTTCTGAAACTGGCACAGATTGTGACGGTTGGTAGAGGTTTTTCATGGCCCAAATGCAAGCTAAACAAGCTAAAATACAAGCTAAAATGTTCATGTAGAGTCTACATGAACATTTTAGCTGCCTGGAGTGACAGGTTTGAACTTATGAAACGGAAATTTGTAATATTGAATTTGACTCTATTGCACACCTTTTTGATCTGGGATTTAAAAGTTAGATTAGAGTCTATTAGGATGCCTAGGCATTTGTAGTCTGACACAACTTTTATTTTTTTCCCCTGTCACATCACATAAATATCTTTGACCTGATCTGCATTGTTGGATTTAGAAAAGTACATTGAAACGGTTTTATTTACATTAAGTTTTAAGCAAGATTGATTCAGCCATTCAGAGACATGGACAATAGACTCTTTTTCAGCAACTTGTTTTGCATTTTTACCATGACTATAAATAACAGTATCATCTGCATACATCTTGAAACAGACATCATTTTGAGTGGTTTGGTGAAAATTAAGTTTCTTTTTTAGAGTCCTCCTACACTGAAAAAAGTGTAACATGTAACTGTTCGTTCAAACTAATGCTTTTCACTCTAAACTAGATAAAATTATTGATTTGATTGTGTAACTCATTCTTTTTGGATTTTGTGACATCAAGTTTGATTTAACCTGAACTAAATACATGTAGAAAAGACCCAAAACAAAATTTTTGATTTCTCTCAATATGTACATATTTATTCATGGCCTGCAAGTACTTTTTTTTTGTTTTTGTTTGAGTCAAATGTGAACTGCACTTTGCTCATGCAAAGTGCAGATTTGTAATGCTGGGGTTGCTGGTTGAGCTGACAGAGTGTAAGAGCTGAAGTCAACAGATCTTTCTAGAAGCAGCAATATGTTGTCATTTAACTGCTCTCTACCTGGTTTTATTGGACAGTTTCAAATTTCAGCTCACATGTTATTTTTTGGTTATTTTCATTTTTTAGATTGGAGGACTGCCGGTTGTCCAAGATCAGCTGTGCTTCACTGGGCTCAACGTTGAAGTCCAATCCCTCCTGTCTGACAGAACTGGACCTGAGCTTCAACAACTTGAAGGAGTCAGACGTTCAGCAGCTTAAGGATTTTGTAAAGAGTCCAGACCACAAACTGAATTATGTGTAAGTAGATGGATAGAGTGATTCCAACTGCTGTCAGCAGTACTCTACTGAACCTAGATGGTTTATAAGCAACATCCAGTCTGTCTAGTAAAGCTGCAGCTTCCCAGTGAGATAAAAATAGTGTTAGGATTCCTGATTGGACACAAATCAGGTTACTTAGAAGCTTGTTGCATTGCTACTGTATGTTTGAATTGATTTAAAGATAGATGTTTTTACCTGTAGGAAAAAAAGCTGCATTCCAACTGACAATTTTTCAACATGTCTAGAGACAGCAGTCCTCATCTGATCTCAGACGGTTTTTGTCATTTCAACTAGAAACATCTGAGGAGTTTCATGTCAAACACCTCTGAGATCAGTCTGGGTGCAACCTGAATATTACTGGCTTTGATTTCATGAACCATAATTATATTTAGTAACCATGCGTTCTTCAAAAATCCAGCTGTCCACTAATCACATTTGGACATGTGTTCTTTCATCACATTATTTCCAGATGCGTTTAGAGAAAACCTCCATGTTATATTTGACAGCTGAAGTTTCAGAAACAGCTGTTTTACAAAATCAGAATTAAGGAATCATGGATATGAGATAAAGTCAGGCTTGACCTTGTTTGATCAGTGCAACCTGGCTTCATTAATTTCAAAAAGGGCAAACCATTTACCATTTCAATGGTAAAAAAAAGGAAAGAAACTGATAAATAACTTGATTATTAAGACTATTCCTGTGATAATTTGAAGGCTGAGATAAAAGAAAATGATATTGAACAAGAGGATGGAAACACTTATGATAACCAGCAAAAAAAAAAGAATGTTCAAACCGAACAAAAACGTCCAACATAGATTCCCTTTGTCAGCAGTTGCTATTACTGCACCATACCGTCAAAGATATTTTTTAATAATCCAACTAAAGTAGTTCATATGGTGCCTTTAAACACATGTTAGTATCATAAAGTGATCAGGTTTGTCCCCTACCCACCAATTCAAAGTCTAACAGCTTTCTAAGCC
>NW_015151599.1:205938-221555 GCF_000732505.1 Cyprinodon variegatus
AACACCTCATTTTATTTCAGTGCTAAATTCAGTTTAAAGTAACAGATCATAATTAAAAATGTTTCTGGCCCTTTACTGGTTTTTGATTTTCTTTATTCGGACCCAGCTAATTTTTTATTGGTTACCCCTTGTTTAAAGGCCCGGTCCGCCCAGCCGCAACTTTTTTAGCTCTCTCTGGCTCAATCCGTCTCCCATGTATTACTGATGTACCTACTGTACCTGCAATCAACATAGCTCCCCGTTTATGGATTAACTAAATCCCTATACTCTGTGTTCTGGGAAATTGTCTCTGGCATTCCCCCGACAAGTCAGCTCCTGAAATTACAAGTATTTAAGGGCCTCCTACAGGTTATACCAATCCTATACATACCTTGTGCCGTTATGTCCATTACTCTTAAAATGCAAAGAGGAACTCAGCATCACTTCCCTCACAGGCACACGCAAAATTTAGAGGTAGGGTGAAGAAGAAGGTCTGTGGGGGTGTATTGGGATTGGGCCTTTTTGTTCACTGTGGCTGAATTTTCTCATGTGTTCTAAGTTACATTTTTGAGAGAAATGTGGAACACGACAATAATGCTTATCTTCAAAACCAAAATTTTAATGATAAACCTTAAACCCCAAAGTTTAAAAATTATCAAACACCAGGGCACTGAGGATCCTACAAGAATAGAATGTTGTACTTGAATGTCATGATACTAAAGCGCCATCTGTTGGAGAAATGGGATGAAAAGCAAGAACAGAACAGATATGGAAACATTACAGTAGTTTCTGCTTTAAACTAGTATTTTTGATCTACTTTCCACGTTTTGAAACGTCTGTAGTCATAAGCTATCTGTTCTTAATAATCATAATAAAAAGCAAAAAAAGCAAACACAAACTGTAAATATGACAGTGTCTTTTAGCTTTATATTCCTATCTAGTTATTGAAGTTAGTAAAACTATTCAGTGGTCTGGAAAAAGTGAATGTTTAAAATCACTCACTGGATGTGTTGAATCACTCACTCCATATGTTTAGAACCTGTTATTCTCATTATATGGTGTTTTTTAATTAATTAATTATATGCATACATTTTAATTTATGCAGGAATAAAACAGCACATGATTACTAAATTCAAGAGAAATCTTAATTACAGGGAATATTTTTAATTAAAAAAAAAACAGGGGAAGGAAATCTCTATCACTTTTCATAAATGACCACTCCACCTTATTGACATGTTACACTAATAGGTCACAGTCTTTAAAATCAGAACAGAATCAGGAACAGGGTAATTCCCTTATCTGAAACTTTATTTTGTACTTGTATTGTGAAAAGTTCGAAAAATAAAACAAGATGTTTGTAAAGGGCTAGAAAAATAGGCTTTTGTTTTTTTATGGTGAAGTGGTGATCAAAGAGTTCAATCTGCTGCTGATTAGATATAAAACTAGATGAACCAGTTATATCACAAATAAAAAAAAAAACCTGCAGAGTACGAATGCCATGACACAAGCTTTAAAACATTTTGCAGAAATTTATTAATTTATAGATTCTGCTTAAACAGGGTTTTACTAAAGCAAACAGCTTTTGCAAATATTTTGGTGTATTTAATTACAATTTGGCTAAAATGGTGCTCAGTATAAGTCATGCTTTTTTTTTGCTTCAGTCAAAAAAAATAAAAAAACAAAAAACAATCACATTTTGATCAGTTTCCTCATAGGAGGAAACGTTGGGAAAACGTCTCTAACATAGGTTGATGAGAATTCATCATTTTGAAAATTAAAAAGCAGAAACAAAGTTAATTTCTTCAGGATAAACGAAGAATATCACAAACTTAATTTAAAAGCACGGAAAGAGCATATTTCTTTCAAGACATCATTGCTGTCAGGGAGATATTTGTAACAAGCACAAATCAACACCAATAGCTTGCCAGTTACTCTCACACCATAAAACAGGGCTAGTTTTCGGTATGGATTATTTAAGAGGGCAGGTGAAAAGTGAAGGTGGTGTTTTCATCTGTAGCTACATATTATGCTCCATATTTATTGTTATTGTTGACATGTGTTTTCTTCATGGGACTAGGCTAAAAGCTAAATGTTCATATTTGGAGAAAAAAAATATCATAGTGATTAACCACAAAAAGATGCATTTCAATCAAAGGTGTCAGTTTATAGAAAAGTCTTTAGAATGGAAAACAACAAAATATTTCATCTGCGTTCTGAAAATCCTCATAATTAAGGAAAACTGGCCATTGAATGAGCTAATTTTGTGTTGTTGTTTATTTTCTGTGGTTAATTTTTGTGTTAATATTTAAGTATTTTTTAACAATCTAAAGAGCTGAATAGGTATTTTTCTTTTCATGTCAAGAAGGGACAGATGTAAGTTTCAACTTCTTTCTGCTCCTTATAATCATGATGTATTTTAATTTTTTACATTGACAAAATGGATTGCGTCTATCCTAAAACCAGTTTTGGTGTCACACCTGAAGTAAAGATGTGACAAGACTAATTATTTAGGTCATCATGGAACACAAACCCCCTGAACATAATAAGGTTGCAATCCTTTAGGAGGAAACAGAAAATGATAAGAAGGAAAGTTAAGATATTCTTAATTTAAGACTGAATAACCAACATTACAATACAGTTACTGGATACCCATTATGCATTAAACTATTTTGAGCCTAATAACAATGGCAAGAAAGTGAATTTAATTAAAGAAAACAGGGATAAAACTTATTTGTTTGTTTGTGTATTTTGGTAAGAAACTGACACCTCAAATCAGATAGTGGTGAATTACTGAGAAACTCATGTGATTAAGAAAGGATTTCACCAACAGGGGTTCACTAGAGCAGGGGCTGAGAAAAAGCAGAGAAAGCAGAACGAAGAAGATTGAACAAACAGATTCTGCAGAGTGGATCAATAGAGATAGAATAAAGCAAAATGATGAAACAGGGGTCCCTATGTCCTCCAGCAGTCTAAGCCTATAGCAGCATAACTATAGAGATAGCTCAGGATAACCTGAGCCACTCTAACTATAAGCTTTATCAAAAAGGAAAGTTTTAAGCCTACCCTACACAGAAGCAGCAAGAAAAACAACAACCATTGCAGATGATGATGCGGAGAACAGTATTTATTTTTAACCAATGTGAAAAGATTGAGTTTTTATGGTTGGAAAAGACCGCTAGATGCACGCCGGTACTACCATCCATGTTTACTATCGTAAACATAGAGCATGCTGGCCTGTGACGTCATTGCGTTCTCTACTGCGCATGTGGGAAACTTGCTTTGTATGACTGCAGGAAATATGAACGGCAATGCAAAAAAATCGCATTTCACAAAAAAATCGGAATTGAGCATCAAGGCCTGCAGTGTAAACGTAGCCTAAAAGACCTGCCTCCCATTCTACTTTTAGAAATTCTAGGAACCACTAGTAAACCTGCAGATTGAGAGCGAAGTGCTCTGTTAAGAACATAAGGAACAATCAGATCTCTAATGTAAGTGTAATGGTTTCTGCACTGTTTCTGGCCTGATCACTCAGTCCATACACCTGCTCTGCTCCACCCGTCTGCAATCATCTCTGACCGGAGTCACCTGTTTCCAGCACTTTAAAAACCCCATCAGATCAGTCCTCTGTGCCAGATTATCTCGAGCCATCCCCCTACGAATAGTCCAGCAACTAAAAGAGAACCTGACCGCCAATCTGTTTTTGACCCGATCTGCCTCCCGACTCCGAGCCTGCCTGACCCCTGTTTGATTCTGCCTGCCTGTTTACCCTCTCGGCTCTGCCTCTGGTTCCCCGGATCTCTGAGTCGTTCTGATCGGCCTGCCTGCTCCCCTCTCTCTGGAACTCTGACTCGGAAAAGCTCCGCTAAACTGCCTGCCTCTCTGTCCTGGATCTAACTGGTAAACCTCCCTCAATCTGCCCGCCTGTCTACCTGCAGCCTGTTTGCCCACACAGATTCAGCCCCGCTTTCAGATTAACCCTTTGAATAAACCAATCAAAACGTCACTAACCTGTCTTGGTTTATTTGGATCCAGCATCTGTCTCATTACAGTAAGATGGAGCTTGGCCATTTAAAGCGTCCAAAGAAGAGTGCCCACCTTCCCTGTCTGGTGTTAAGTCTCTTAGCAGTCTTCAGGAATTCAAGGTTCTAATGATCAGTCCAAACCAAGAATTGAACCTTGGACCCCTCCAACCAATGTCTCCATTTTCCCAGGGCCAGCTTAACTGGTAGTAATTCCTGATCCCTCACATCACAGTTCCTCCTGTGCTCATAAGACCCCTGAGAAAATATTGCACAGGGATTAATCTTGCCATCTTTTTGCCTAAGGAAAAGCCACGACACCGGTACTGGATGCATCCATCTCCACAATAAACTGTCTTTCAGCATCAGGGGAACCAGAACAGGTGCTGAAGTAAACAAGTCTTTTAGCTTCTGAAAAGCCTGTTTGTTCCAATAGAATTTGAGCTTGGAAGATGCGAGAGTGTGCAGAGGCGCAGCTTCCTGACAGTAATTAATAAACCTGTTTTTCATTGTCGTATTATTTCTCTGAATGTGACTAACTGTATGTGCTGTCCTTCATCCTCTGACATTGAACCTGGTTCAGCGCTCATCTTCCTGGCTGTGTGTTTCTTGGATGGTGCTGTCTGTGGAGCCTATTGATAGTTACCTTTTTATCTCTGCTTCTTTTCCTCTGTCTCCATAAACCCCAGTCGGCCTCGGCAGATGGCCGCTTACACTGAGCCTTGTTCTGCTGCAGGTCTCTTCCTGTTAAAAAGGAGTTTTTCCTCTCCACTGGTGCTATAGGCATTCTTATTGGGAAGGATTGCTTTCAAGTCAATGAGTCGTAGCAATCAGCTGGTTTTCCTTAGATAGAAAACCTTTAACCAATCTCACTGTATAATCTAGAATAACAGAGATCCAAGCCTAACTGAAAAACCTAAGTGAAAACTAAAATGAACCAAAACACAATATGTGTCCTTTTATTTATTTCTGCCCGTGTCCTTTCTAAAAGTTTATGCACACCACTGGAGGGTTCTCAACAGCTGTGATTTGTTTTTTATTTTTTATTTCTACATAATCGTATCTAGCACGTAGGGCCAATTAACAGTCGGAGACTAGATTTACCGTAATAAACGACAGGAGAAGGAGGGGCTGAGGAATAGAAGGTGGTAGATAATGTGAGTGCATTGAGGAGGAAAGAGACTGCGCTGTAGGAGTTTGAATTTTCAACCACCTTACAAGGAAAAAAGTTGGTGTTACCAACATCCCCCACAGGTACTAAAAACTCCATATCAGGTGCTGTAAAAAACTGCTAGATCCGCATCTCCTTCTATGTATTGTGGGTGCTTCTGTCATATTGGGGACAGCTTTTCACCAGGGAAAACTTTTGCACGAGAGCGGTCCCGTTAAAGTTTTTATTGTATGTTGGCTGGCTGAAAAAGAAACTCAGTGACTGGATGACAGTGAAAATTATTCTGATTGTAAGCTTTAGAAAAACAACTCAGCTGCTACATCATTTACATTATATTGAGCTAAGTTTATTTCAATTACATAGAAATAGGCCTACAAAAACACATATAAAAAACTTTTTGTTGAATTATATTATTTTAGAAGATAAAATAATGATAACAAATTTTAATAAAACTCTATAAGCTATGTTATCTTTTGCAGCTCCAGACTATTTTTAATTGATAGCAGGCGTAGAAAAAGTGTTACAGTTGTGATAAACTTTGACAACCCCCATTCTAGATTCTCCTGTAAGCGACAAGATTATACAAGTCATCTGATATCCTGTGGAAATAGAAAGTGAAAATAATTTGGTATGCCCTTTAGATCATCCTCCATTTTGAGACGAAGAGGCTGAAACAACCCATCAACATGTTATTAGAGGTAAGAGATAACTTTTATTCAGGTTCTGAAACCTTTTCTAGACATTTTACAGTTGCTTTCAGTTGTTCCACCACATTCTGTTCCTGGACATTTATTTCTGACTAATATTGACCAAGTTTTAGTAAGCTTGATTTCGGATTGTTGCTCCACCTCTCTGACACTTTTTCCCCTGGGCTTTCCCCAATTGTTTTATTTACATAATCAAATAATGATTGCAGCTTCTGAGTGGTTTTTATGACATAAGCCTTCTTCAAGATTAGTTCGAATGTCCCAAACAAAAGTATTTCTAAAAGACAAGCCTTTCCTGTCTTTCTGAGCGGTGCAACAGACGGCATGGATGTTAGTAATAAACAGAGCTATGTATGTACAGCCAACTCCTTCTTTGCCATCTAGGGACCATCTACAGTAGGTGGGAGATCTGATCAAAAAATAAAAGTCTGGAGTTGTAAGACTGATATTTAAAAAATTTTCCACATTTCATTCATCTGAGCATAGGCTCTCTCCGTCTATGCAGAAACACACCTTTTTTTTAAAACATTTTTTCTTTCAGTTGCTGACTGCTCCTCCCCTCCCTGCTCCACTGGTTTGGAGTAGGCACATATTTCTCTTTTTTTTCAATCCTGTCCCAACTTGCCTTTCCTTACACTTTCATGAGCAGGCAGACTCAGGATCGCCTGAACATGCAACAGTTTCTGACATGAAGATTGAACCCAAGTAAAAGCAGGAAGGGACAAACAACCTGAGCATTAAGATAGCAAACAGGAAGAGTGTCATGTTTCAAAATGTCATGTTTCAGGCTGATTAAAAAACATTCATATCTTCAGGTAACACAGAGTACATGTCAGACTTAATAATATTACTTTAGCGATAGTTTCAAGGTGTTTGCTTTATTGTATATCTTGTACCATGTATTTTGGTTGTGCTGTTCTTTTTTTTCATCTCATTGCAGGTGATGAAGCAGACTGAAAATGTTTTGTCATTGTCTCCTTTCTATCTCCTCTTTCTTTCATCTTTTGTCCTTTTTTTTTCTTTTTTTTTTTCCTTCTTCTTCTTCTGTTTTTCTGCTCTACTTACATTGCAGTGTCCATATAAACTGTAAAACTACCTGCATAATTATAATAAAGCAATTTATATACATGAAACAAGTGGAGCAGTATGGCAATTGCCATACCGCTACACTTGTGAAAGTAAAATCTGTTGGGCTCCTTTTGGCATCAAGAAAATTAATCTTATTGCCACCTTGCCAGACAGGACACTGTAAAAAAAACAACAACAAAAAAAAAACAACAGCAAGCTGTTGACATACAACATTAACTGGTTGATGTGTTTCTTTTTCTGTGCTGAATTTTCTTTAATGAAAGTGACGCTTTAATTATTGACTAACAATTTAAGGCCACAATTTATTTTTTTCCTTTATGTATTGGACTAGAAAGATTCTCTTCTGCTCATAAAAAAGTAATTTACTTTACCTTTTTAAATAAAAAAATTATGTGGATCTTTTTGCACTTTTTTCATGCATAGCACCAAGTACTGTAGAGGATTGGTCGTTGTTTTTACATGTTAATCCTTTTGGGGGTATCTAGGGTAAGGCCACCCCTTGCTCGTGTAACCTGTTGGAAAACAGAAAAGAACTGTTAGTTGCTGTACCTGAAAAAAAAGAAGAGAAAAAAAGAACCTACCTGTTACTTACATGAATATGGAAACAATTTTTTACAACAGTTAGAAGTGTTTTATATTTTTATATTTTCATTTCATTGGGTATAATTTTCATTTAATTAATAATTGTTGTCTTTATTTCATCCTGTATTTAATTAATTTTATTTTATCCTAGAGGTTTATTTCCGTTTTAAGAGTGGTTTTGTGATGGGAAAGAAATCCCATTCACTCACAGAGCTGAAGCTGAATTGCTATGGGATAGACCAGTGTTGTGCAAAAATAATGTCCTGCAGATAATGAATAGATGGTTAACTAGAACTGGAGTTACAGTTAATTATTTATCCTATTCAGCATCGAAGGCAAAATCAATTTAGTGTTCTTAGGTGGATAATTATAGCCTTGAATTATCTACTTACCGGTTGCTGATTCACCTCTGGAGGGTTCCTGGACCGGCTGTTAAAATCCAGGTATCCACCAGTCTAGTGGCCCACGTTAAATTATCAGCAAAGCTATTAAATTATCAATAAAGAACCTTCTATCTCTGTTTATTCGCACTATTACCAAAGGAATCGGGTTTACTCTGAGTGATTAACCCTCCGTTATATGAACGACCAAAACCACTACAGATTAACCAATGATGTCTTTATTCTAATAATTCAGGATTACAGAAATCTAACATCTATGCAAACACTACACACTACTAGAAAAATAAACACGAGGTAGATTAAATGACTTGTTTAAAAGAAAAATTGAAAATAAAGAATTAAACGAGATAGAAACAAAGAAATAAAACCATAAGAGTCCGTTTACTGGCGTCTGAAATTGTCCAAAATATGCCAGATATTAATACATTCACTAATGTCCGCTAGCAGCAGGTATGATAATAGTGCAATTGCTCATGTAACATTAACACATCCAGCTTAGTATTGGTAAATTATTAAACATGTATTAACAATAGCAGCGTTTAGCAAAAACCCCTTTTTGCCTGGCAATGTAGCAATGTGTGTGAATGGGTGTAGCTAAATGGGGGACCACCCCCCTTTGTTCTCCACGCAGTTAGGGGAACAAAGAGAAATGGGGCGGCAACCACAGGACCCCACGTGGCTGAATGTGATAACTTTATAACTATCTCAAAGCAGAAACAACAAAGAGGACAGGAAAGCCAAGAAAGAAAATAAAGAAGCACACACTAATTTCAACCAAATGAACAAACTCTTAATCAGCACAGATAAAAAAACATCAGCATTAATTCAAAACCCTAAACTGCCTTTCTCTCGCCTGAGCACAGCAATTCTGATGCATCAAAGGAAAGTAAATTGATTTTACTGTGAGATGCGTCGTCCGAGGGAGGTTGGCGTTTCCACGGCAACCGCAGCTTGGTTTCTGTCGGGCAGAGGGTTCTCCGCCACCGGTCCACCCCTCGGGAAAGTTCAGTCGGTTCGGGCTGCAGCAGAGGGCTTGATATGCTCACAAGTTGGAAAGGAGGGATTTTAGGAGGTGATCTTAGGAGGTGGTCGGCTAGAGAGCGTCCTCTCAGCCGATTCGTCCAAGGAAGGGGAAAACGAAAATCCGTGGTCAGCTTCAAAGGCTTCTGTCTCCCCAGTCGGCGCAGCCGCTATGCACGATGGAACAATGCGATCCGTGACTTTTGACGCAGGAAAACGAAAGCTACTTCCAGTCAGCTTTCTTCTGGTATTTCACGTGAAACGAGTCTCTCCTGACAGGCTCCAAACCCATGGAAAAAGAGAGAGAAGTCTTCTCGCGCCTGGCTTTTAAACCATGTGTGACACGGGAGCACTTCCTGTGGAAGTATCGGCTGATTTGTCTGTGCCATGAGTGACATGGTGGAACTTCCTGTTGGAGTATTCGGCTTATTGGTCCATTTGAGGTGGCCGCCTCCCACAGTGGGCCCGGTCTTCTTTGTTCTTGTTTTGGAGGTAATCCTTTGTTCTCCTTTGTGGGGAAGAGGAGGGGGATGGGTTTCAGGTGGCTAACAAGGGGGATGGTTTAGCCCACTGATTTAGCTCCATGTTGGTAATATACCTCAACACCAGCTCATGCCCCGCCCCTAGGAGCAAGTTAGTGAGATGCGCACAGATGCACGTGCAGAAACTGAGCAGAGCATGACGAGAACAGAGAGGCAGAAGCTGGAGTACAGAAAAGTGTAAATAAATATTTCTATACTGAGGAACTGTGGAGGAAAAGGAACCGTTTGGGCTGATACCTGAGCATCTGGAGAGCCACGGAGGAACGACCCTGGGACCTTACCTGGTTTCTAATTCTTTTCTTTTCCCGGCTGGGTTTTTTGGATACCCTGGATTCTGGATTCTCTCCTTAAATGGAGATGGCGAGCCAACCGTGTGAACATCTGGATTTGGACTGAAGAGGAGGATTTGGACTGAGGAGGACTTTCTTTTCTTGCATTCATCGTCCTGTCGGAGTGGTAGGACTAAAAAGAAAAACTCAGAGATTAAAAGGGAAACCCTTTTTCTTTTTACGTTGGGAAACAAGACATTTTATTTTATTTTTTTAAAGGGTGCACCCAATTTTAAGAGACTACAATTGAAAAAACAAACTGAAGGCCGGCCAAATTTGTAAAACTGTTATTTTTTCATATATGTTAATACACTTACTTCACAAAAAATTACCTGTGTGTTTTCCTCTTACTCAATCGGTGTCTTACTTTTTTTTTCATCATCACTCCCTCTTATGAATCTAGAACATTCTGGTCCAGTGTCACTTACCCTTCAGGTGGGTTACACTCGACCTCTGCACATCCCTACTTCAAAGGAAATTTACTATTTTAATTTATTATATCTGACCTTATGAATTTTTCTACAAAGCTGAAATATGACTCCAGCTTAGATTGGAAAAGGTCTCAAACACAGTTTTAACTTTGTTTTACAAAGCACTTAAAGAACAAGAATCACTAGCAGCTGACAGGTTTTGTTGTTTCTCTTAGACTCACTGAAGTCCAGAAGATGGAAGATCAAGCTCTAAAGGAGAACAAAGGTGAAAGTCCAGGGTCCAGTTGTCTGTCTATGAGGAGTGAGCGCTCCAGAGAAAGACCTCCAGTATTCAGTAATGAACCTGGATCCTTAGAGACGGAGTAAGAAATCAGTTTATGATTTATGTGATTCTGCAAAACTAATCAAAGTTGAAGCTTTCATTTTAAACTGACACACGGAGACTAAAACTTCTTACTTATTTTAGCTTTGTTTAGTTAAGAGAGCACATCAAACTTTGAGGACATATGTAATGAATGTCATTTGTGTCTTTGGAGACCTCTAACAGCTTCCAGGTTTCATTAAAGTCTAGAGTTCGATGGAGTAGGAGCAATAGCCAATATGTTTGGAAATTTATAGAAGGGAAAGAACTTCCTGCTCACACCTTCAAAATCAACCCAGCACAGCATTTATTTCAGGCCAGGTACTGACAAAAGGTCAAATGCTAGACTGCAGTCTAAAGTCTGAAAAAGCTCCAATTTCTTTTTTTCCCCCCTTTTAAATATGATTTCCACAAAGGTCTGTTTTTCAGAAAATACCATTATGTCCAAGACAAACTTTGGGGATTAGCTAAATTGATTTAAACATGATTCACCATTGATTTAAGCTTAGTTAAGCTATAGTTAACAAATATAACTGCACTAATTAACAATGAACTTAGAAACATACAGCTGATTAAAATGCATTACAACTGCCCAGTATATCAGGAGATTATTGGTGATCACAATACTATTGTAACTAGTCCAGTACAAGAGACTACATCTACATCTGTTAATTATATATCAGAACAGTAAAACTAGAGAGTGAACCCAGAAACAAAGTCCAAAGAATCATCACAAAGCCCGATTTAGTCAACACCAAATTTGTAGAAGGAAAAAAACCTGAAAACTAAATTACTTGTTTATTTTAGCACTTGTAGCATATCTAACTAATGAGCTATTCAGGAAAAAGCATTTTATAAAGTGACTGGATAAATACATACTAGGGCTGATTCCTGTATACTAGTGTTCCAACATTAAAATAGGATCCAACATTCTACTCTTGATTATATATTTGTCAGCTTTTGTCTCTTAAAGCCACTGATAAAAGCAATCTGTCTGACAGACAGAAGAATGATTAAAACAATCATGATGGTAATTTCAACAGAATTAAATACTTTAAAAGAGACATCATCAATGTTCTGAGGTTTTTTCTGACCCTGCTTCTGATCCTTTATTTGCAGTAGAAATGTATGTACATCATCTGCTTTAGAGGGCTAGCTGATCTTTAAGTAGTGAACTATCTCAGTAACTTTTTTTTACAGATGGAGTGAGAGAAACATTGTTAGGGAAAACGAGCAGCTGCCCTACTGCGCTTTGTGTCAGAATATCCTGTGGGACCCAGTCTCAACCAGCTGTGGGCACAGCTTCTGCAGAGCATGCATTGAGTCCTACTGGGTGCAGTCTGCTCAGTCAGGACACACCTCATGTCCCCACTGTGGAGAAAGACCTACAACAGGATCCAAACTGTGGACAGCCAATCAGAGCAGTTGTACAGCTGGTAAGACAGAACATTTTTAGTGCCTCTTTCCATTGACACTGTTGAACCAATTCCACAGCTTGGGTTGGGATTTGAAGATCATTATTATTAAAAGTAAAATAAATATGTAATATTAAGTATTTATGTAGTTAATTATTTTAAATAGATCTGTATTTCCATCTAGTTCAAATGTAGCACATTTTTTTATATAATGAATCTGTGGGATTTGCACTAAGGATATTTTGTTCTCAGACAGTTGTGCTAAATTAATTAAAACTAAACATCTTAAAAGTGGTGATAAATTTATTGCATGAAAACCAAGAAACTGAAATAAACCTGCATTCATGCTCCTTTTATAAGAGGGATGCAAAGTCTAAATGACACAAATCTAAATTTCCTCTGAAAATTGGTCAATAATTAGAATATATATATTTTAGTTCTAACATCTGTTGATTGGTTCTAAAGGGACACAATTTTTCTGATAAAATATTTAATATGTAAATTTTATATAATAATAATAATATAATCATTTTACATTTTATCAGAAAAAGTGTGTCTACACACCAAACACGTACTCTAATAAAACTACAACTCTGAGAGAGAAAAACTTACACAGGAGGTGATGGGTTGTGCCTACATTGAAAATGACACATGTATCAGCAAAATTTATGGAGATTAAAGTCCATCAGTAGGTGCTGTTGGTTGGAGAAGGTAAGATAGAAACAATAAAATGCAGATAATGGTGGCATGAGGCTCAAGGGTTCATGTTGCGTGTCTTTCTATTAGTATCATTACATCTTCTCTTGTTTCTGGCCATGAAACAGGGAGAAATTTGCTGGGTCAAAATTTAACTTATGTTTTGGCTATGTATGGTTGATATTGTTTAGAATCACTTTATGTGAAGAGAGACACCTTATAAGACACCTTTCTTTCTTTGTTTTTTGTAGATTTTGGACTGCAAGAGGTTCTAGAGGAACATAAGATCAGACTGAGGAAGAGATGTGAACATGTGACTGAAGGAAGTGATAAAACAGGAAGTAGTACCCTCTTTAACAAGATCTATACTGATCTCTACATCACAGAGGGACATAGTGAAGAGGTTAATACACAACATGAGGTGAAGCAGCTTGAAAGACTTTCCAAGATGCAGAACTTCCATGACTGTCCAATCAGATGCCATGACATCTTTAAACCCCTACCTGATCAACATGGATCCATCAGACTGGTACTGACCATCGGTGTTGCTGGTGTTGGAAAGACCTTCTCTGTGCAGAAGTTTACGCTGGACTGGGCAGAAGGCTTGGAAAACCAAGAATTGAGTTTGGTGGTTCTGCTTTCCTTCAGGGAGCTGAACTTGATCAGAGAAGAACAACACAGTCTTCTCTCTCTGCTTCATGTTTTCCATCCAACCCTTCAGAAGCTCCCTGCAGAGAAGCTGGCTGTCTGTAAACTTCTTTTCATCTTTGATGGCTTGGATGAAAGCAAACTTTCTCTAGACTTCCAAGAGAATTGGCCTTTTTTTGATATCACACAGAAATCATCAGTCAAAGTTCTTCTTACGAACCTCATCAAGGGGAACCTGCTTCCCTCGGCTCTCGTCTGGATAACTTCAAGACCTTCAGCTGCCAATAAAATCCCTCCTTCATGTATTACCAGGCTAACAGAAGTAAGAGGCTTCACTGATACCCAAAAGGAGGACTACTTCAACAGGAGGTTCACCAATGAAGAGCTTTCTAGCAGAATCATCTCCCATGTTAAGGCCTCAAGGAGCCTCCATCTCATGTGTGGAATCCCTGTATTCACCTGGATCACTGCTACAGTTCTGGAGAATCTGTTGACCACAGAGCAGGGAGGAGAGCTACCCAAGACCATGACTGACATGTACTCACACTTTCTGCTAGTCCAGACAAAGAGGAAGAGAAACAAATACTGTGGTGGACATCAGATTGGTCCCCAGAACCTGATGGAAGCTGACAAAGAAGTTCTTCTCAAGCTCGGGAGGCTGGCATTAGAGCATCTTGAAAAAGGAAACATCATGTTCTACCAGGAAGACCTGGAGCAATGTGGCCTTGATGTCACAGAGGCCTCTGTGTACTCAGGAGTTTGTACAGAGATCTTCAAAAGAGAAAGTGTCATCTTCCAGAAACCAGTCTACTGCTTTGTTCATCTAAGCATCCAAGAGTTTATGGCTGCAGTCTACATGTACAACAGTTTTACCAACAAGGACACAGAGGTGGTGGGATGTTTCCTGGGAAAATACCACAATTACTCTTCTTTAGATGATTTCATGAAGAGACTAATGGATAAATCTCTCAGAAGTAAAAATGGACATTTAGACCTGTTCGTTCGCTTCCTTCATGGCCTGACTGTGGAGTCAAACCAGCAACTCTTGGGAGGCTTGCTGGGTCAAAGTTACAACAGTCCAGAAACTATTCAGAGAATCATCAATAATTTGAAGGAAATGAATACTGATAAAATCTCCCCTGACAGAACAATCAACATCTTCCACTGTCTGATGGAGATGAAGGACCTCTCGGTTTATCAGGAGATTCAACAGTTCCTGAAATCAGAAAACAGGTTAGAGAAAGAGCTAACAGAGATCCAATGTTCAGCTCTGGCCTACATGCTGCAGATGTCAGAGGAGGTCCTGGATGAGTTGAACTTGGAGAAATACAACACTTCAAAAGCAGGGCGACGGAGACTGATTCCAGCTGTAAGGAACTGCAGAAAGGCTCGGTGAGTTTAGATTCCTTCGGTGCGCAATGCTGATTTATCACTGAATTGATTTCTTTATGCTGAGATTTTTTTTACAATCTATCCTGCTAAGGATAAAAAGAAAAATATGATTTTTTTCTTCCTCTCACCCATTGTTATCCTTTCCTCTCTTTTTACCAACTGTAAGGGCAGCGCCTTTAATGGCAGTAAGGCCTCAGACAACATGACCCCCATGTACAATTTATGTCTTTTTCTTGGATGTGATGTACCGAAAGTGAATTTCGCCATACTTGCTCCAGGCTTCTCTAGTCTGGGTGACAAATAAAGTAATGAATTAATCTCTAAGGAACCCAGCAGATTGCATGAAGTCACTACATATAAAATAAATGACCATAAATAGTCTGTTGTTTGATTTCTTTAGAGCTAATGTAGAATGTAAATATCTGGCTGGCTTGCCAAATATGGAAGCAGTTGTACTGCGTTATGTAGTCCTGTTTCTGACCTTATGCTCACTTAGCAACACAGAGAATGCAGCATGTAGACAGGGTGTCTACATACTGGAAGTCATGTACGAATCTTGGCAAAAACAGGGTTCTTACTGGCTGACTCGCACGCAATCACAGGCTGCTCCAGCTCCGCTGTCGAAGGGACAGATACAGGAAATCTTTCCTACCATATGCCATCACATTGTACAATAAAAAATAAACTCTTGTTTCAGCATACAGTAACCAGCACTGTACTGTACTGCACTCCATATTTTAATACTTATTTATAATCTGTTCACTGCACCTCAGGGCTGTTCACTGCACCTTATGTAAATTACCCTTATTATGTAAATTACCCTTATTATGTAAAT
>NW_015151599.1:222899-232748 GCF_000732505.1 Cyprinodon variegatus
CTATCTATCTATCTATCTATCTATCTATCTATCTATCTATCTATCTATCTATCTATCTATCTATCTATCTATCTATCTATCTATCTAAGCTAAGAGATTTCCAGGAAGAGCGTCCAGTCGTGAATGTGCATCCACACAGTGCGATGTGTAAATACAGCTTAAATGGACTTAAGGTGGGGGAATAACTGACATGTGAAGATGCAGTGCTGAATGTATGAAGTGTTTAAGACAGCTGTATGAATTCGGTTTTGTAATTAAATGTTTCCCCCCTCCGGATGATAAAATGATGTGAATCGTGGCCTTGTTTCTGTCATAGGGGAATTCTACCAATGAGCTTCCACACTAACCACTGTTTTTGTATTGACAGACTTGTTGGATGTGAACTCTCACAGACTGAATGTGAAGTTGTGGCCTCAGCTCTGAAGTCCAACCCTTCTAATATTACTGACCTAGAAATAGAAGTGATCCATGGAGGGAGAAGCTTTGGAGACTCTGGAATGAAGCATCTATGTGAAATACTGGAGAGTACGGTCTGTAAACTGAAGATCCTGAGGTTAGTTATCTTTCTATCAATCTGGATAAAAAATACTCTACTTCCACTTAAATATTTTTTTCAGCTAATATTCTTGCTGTAATGTATTTTCTTAATCTTTCTTTTTTAAATAAAATGTTGAAAATTTATTATTTTTCTCTTCAGATTTTAAAAATTTTGAACTCTATTTTACAATTGTTCACAATGCCCCTATTCTAAGGGTATATGCCTTTAACTACTTTAAATATTAGTGAGCACCAATTTGTTAAATCATTCAATTTAATTCAGTCAAAAATACTTTATTAATCCCAAAGGGATACTACATTTTGCAACTTATTGTTTCACTCTCTGAGTTGTTTTATGCACTGCCTGGCAAAAAAAAGTCGCCACCAAATAAAAAGGTCACTCACTCTAATACTTTATTGGACTGCCTTTAGCTTTGATCACGGCACACAGTCGCTGTGGCGTTGTTTCAATTAGCTTCTGCAATGTCAAAAGATTTATTTCCATCCAGTGTTGCATTAATTTTTCACCAAGATCTTGCATTGATGATGGTAGAGTCTGACCACTGCGCAAAGCCCTCTCTAGCACTTCCCAAAGATTCTCAATGGGGTTGAGGTCTGGACTCTGTGGTGGCCAATCCATGTGTGAAAATGACGTGTCATGCTCCCTGAACCAGTCTTTCACAATTTGAGCCCGATGAATCCGGGCATTGTCCTCTTGGAATATGCCTTTGCCATCAGGGAAGAAAAAGTCAATTTATTGAATAATCTGGCCATTCAGTATATTCAGGTAGTCAGTTGACCTCATTCTTTGAGCACATACTGTTCCTGAACCTAGACCTGACCAACTGCAGCAACCCCAGATCATAACACCGCCCCCACAGGCTTGTACAGTGGGCACTAGGCATGGTGGGTGCATCACTTCACCTGCCTCTCTTCTTACCCTGATTCGCCCATCACTCTGGAACAGGGAAAATCTGGACTCATCAGACAACATGACCGTCTTCCATTGCACCACAGTCCAATCTTTATGCTCCATAGCAAATTGAAGCCTTTTTTCCAGTTAGCCTCACTGATCAGTGGTTTTCCAATATGAGGCTCATACCTATTTGTTTAGCTGAATCCAGGTGGTGACTTTTTTTTGCCAGGTAATGTATGTTGATAGTTGTAGACAGGCATGATCTTCAGAGCAGTCAGTCTTGCACCAGATCTGAATGTGTTTGACTACATACACTGTTAGTGTTCAAAAGTCCTTTGATGAGGATTTATTAAGATATTTTCTTTGATCCAGAAAGTTACTAAGCCCGGGTCTTCTAGAGTTTCTGACAAAGTAATTCCAGCTGAATGGTTTTAAATAGACTGAACATATCAAAGAATGTGATCCACAGTGCTGCCTGCATTGTCTAAATGACAGTAGGCATGTTGAAGAAGGTGTATGATGGCATCTTCAATTCGTGCTCCAGACTGATAAGAAAACTGCAGGGGGTCCTCATAGTTGCTTGTTTTTTTGTTTAAGTGGATCAAAAGGAGTATATCTAGGACCTCCATGATTAGGGATGTCAAGCGTAGCAGGACTACAGTAATTGAGGACTGTTGACTGAGTGTTCTTTGGCACTGCAATAAGGCGGGTGGATGATGGTTGTGTGGACCACCAATGAGATAACCTTGGCAGTGAATCAATTCCTCCTGTAGGCGAACTGATGTGGGTCCACAGTGATGATGATTGAGGCATGCATCCAGGTTGCAGAACAGGAAGCAGAGTCGTAGTTTAACAAACCTCTATGCAGCTTCTTTACGGTTACAACTCATTACTCCATCCAGACGGTGTCTTGTCCATTACCAAAATCAAATAATCTATTCTATTTAAACCCTTTTTCTATCTAATCTAGAAAAGTATCACAAAGGAGTAATATATTATATAATGAAAATCGAATTCAAGTAAAAACAAGTCCAATAGGAGAAAAACTTAAGATAATTACAAGTGGTTTATTTAACATGAGATCTTTTTCTTCAAAAAGTCTGTTACAGTAGTTAGACTGTTAGACTGACTTGATTCGTGATTCTCACATTGATATATTTTGCTTTAGAGAAATGTGGCTGCAGCAAGAATATTATGTGAACATAAATGAGGCAACTCCCTCTAGTTTTATAAATTTTCACATACCGAGAAATTCTAGAGCAGCATATTTCTTCTCATTAATAGAGGAAAATAATAATAATCCTAGATATCTTTTTAATGCAATTGCATAAACTCAATTGTACCTCAGGCTTTTAAGGTAGCTGTAATTAAATACTTTAAGAAACAGTCTCTTCACACAGATGACTTGGTCAATTATAGACCTATGTCAAATCTGAAACCAACCCATTCATAGACTACACCCATGTCTTGAAAACATAATAACTGGGTGACTCTTAACTTTCTGCTAACAAAACAGATGCAGACAAAACAGAAATTATATTATTTGAACCAGTGTTTAAAAAATAAGCCGATTTGGCAGTCACTTCATTTGGATGAGATGAAATTGATCTCAGAGAATAAAGTGAAATATCTTGCTGTTATTTTAGGGCATGCCATTTAAATTCCATGTCAAAGAGGTTTCTAGAATGTCCTTCTGTCATCTGTGAAATCGTGCAAAAATTTGAAATAATCTAGCCAGGTGTGATGCTGAGAATCTAGTCCGTGCATTGGTTACTTCAAGGCTGGACTTTTGTAATTCTTTACTTTCAGGAAATCCACAAACTGTAGTTAAAAGCCTTCAGCTGATCCAAAATGCTGCAGCCAGAGTTCTGATGAGAATTAAAAAGAGAGATCTTATTTCCTCTACCCTAGCTTCTCTTCATTGGCTTCCTGTTAAATCCGGAATAGAATTTAAAATACTCCCTCTCACATATAAAGCCTTAAATGGCCAAGCTCCATCTTATATTGGAGATATGATTGTTCCTTAAGTTCCTGATGGCGCTGTCACACCTTGATGATTCAGCCAGCGAACGTCGGCATCCCAGAATCTTCTAAAACACTGGCACACACTGTACTTTCTATTTATTTTTTAAACTTTGCAAAATATTAAGGGGTTCGTAACAAGTCCAGAACTTATGTCTGACGCCGGCCTAATGCTACGATCACACCAAAACAAGCAAAGGCAGCAGAAGCAGCTAGTTTTTATACAAAGTCAATGGTTGATGCGCATCAATGTGCAGCAAAACATCCCGCACCGCGTTTTGAGCAGCAGGCAAAGCACGTCTGAGCAGCTGAAGCAGTGCACAGCTGCTGCTCGAGTTGAAAAAAATTTAACTTTTGCTGCTCGACCCGCCTCATCCACCAATCAGAGAAGCTGATCTGGGAGCTTGCAGGGAGAGAGACACATCACTGATGATACAGATCACTATGATCACTCCTCTGAAACGCCTAAATTAACTTAAAATGCCTAAATCTGCCGGCAAAACATGTTTGCTTTTATTATCCTGGTGCCTGAAGTTTGGATTATGTACATGAAAACGTAATCCAAACTTGAATGACTGTGCCAGAGGCTGCTGTTGAATTGGATTCCTACTGACAGCGTACCACCTGCATGTGGGGATCTGAGCGGCTCCGACAAAGAAATAATATTTGAATGCAGGATCGTAATCTTGATGAACTGACTGCACAGATAAAGTTTTCAGGGGACTTTCTCACTTAAAAACATACTAAAACTACTTTATTCGCACTGATCACAGCATTTATAGCTGCCATTGTTACAGGCAAAGAAAGGATAGGGTAGCTCCACCCAACGCTGCTCCAGCTGCACGTCAGAACTAAACTTGTACAAGCATAAAAAAAATTATGCAGCAGGAGCGTTTTTGCTGCTCCTGTTGCTATTGGTGTTAACGTAGCTTTACATATTCATAATGCACGGCAGCATAATGCCTATGATATGACAAAAGCCAGTGTCCTGAGGGGGGCAGCAATGCGCCCGAAGGCACCCTGCTTGCATAAAAAGCACAAGAAGTTTTCTCTAAAGTTTACAGTCGCTGCATTAACGTTTCTGTTTACCACCCGACAAATAAAGAAAGAAAGAAAGAAAGAAAGAAAGAAAGAAAGAAAGAAAGAAAGAAAGAAAGAAAGAAAGAAAGAAAGGTTTGCAGATTCAGCATCATGTCTTGGCGTGGGCGTGAACACAGGGAGGATCCATCACACTCACTTTCACACTCACCCTACAACTGGAACAGAGTCAAATTGATGAGATCATGCTGATGTTGGAGGACAGCTGGTATGAATTCCCGTCTCAGCCTTGACAGTAAGTTAGAAACACAGGGACATGGACCCAGGAGCTGCAACCCGTGTCTTTAGAAATCAGAGAGACTCTTGTGTTTTCCAAATGAATGTGAATCGCACATGCATGAAGCTTCCACAGTTCCCTCCCGAATTAAAAAAGAGAATTAAAATATATAGCGAATTTTTTCTATAAAACAGCTCCAGTGAAAAAGAGCAGCGTTTAGGCAGGGTTTCATTGGTTGTAGTGGACATGGCCCCAGCATCTCAGGGCAGAGCAAACTGAAATGTTTTCATTACCTTTGAGACCTAATTTTATTTGCTTAGGATGGGATCGGATGGGTGATTAATTAAACATATTTTTATGTGCTGTAAAGAACTGAAAAACCAATTTATTTCTACTTTAACTGGTCTTTAATTAAAATATATTGTTCTAATGTTCTTTCTTTCATGACACTTGGTTACATCTTTCTAATCCTTGGAAATGTTTCTTGGGACACTTTTTAGTGTGTATAGAGGCATTTCATGTTTTTTTTTGTGGTAAACCAGTAAAAAAAATCTTCTATCCAGTTGCTTAAACTCACGTTTATCCTTTATTCAGATTGATGGACTGCAGGTTGTCTGGGGGCAGCTGGGCTTTTCTGGGCTCAGCTCTGATATCCAACCCCTCACATCTCATCGAGCTGGACTTAAGCGGGAACTATGACCTGAAAGATACTGGAGTGAAGGAGCTCCGTAGTTTTCTGCAGACACCCCTCTGCAAACTTCAGATATTTAGGTAAGACTCCATGTGTTAATTTGGTGCTGATATTTCTGATGTGAAAGTTGTGCCGACAGTAAAATGCAGATACATGGCTATGATACTGATCCACACTGTGGCTCTCCATTCAAAAGTCTATTTCATTATGCACTGGTTTGGTGCTATTAAAGCTTCTTTCTTTTTTAAACTTGCATTCAATTGTTGTGAAACTTTAACATATTCATTGCCCACCCAAGTACGGATGATAAATGTGTTATTTAATCACATTTAGATTTGGATTGTCCAATATTGTTTGTGAACACACCTCATATTGGCTGTGTGTTAGAAGAGAAACTGGAATTCCAAATCAGGGCTCAAATCATGATCAAACAGATAACTCTGCACATATATGGAATAAAATTCAGCGCAACATCAATTCAAGTATAAGCAGTAGTTGAGTCGACAGTGGATTTTTTTTTTAAGCATACACAGCCTAATTAATATAATCTATCAACCTAAAGCACTTTGCAGGGTATGCTTGTTCAATGTCAGGTACGCCGGTCATTGACCTTTACCAAGGCTCCTTACAGTAGAACTGCAGTCAGTCCCTGGACTGTTACTGCCTCTACATAGGTAGGGACTAATTTCCCACTGGGATCAGCTTAATTGTCATGGTAGTCCACTTCTTTGATTTTACTTTGGAGAATCTTTTGGCAATTAATCCATTAAGATCCATCCATTATCTGACACGATTGTCCCGAGTGGGGGGGTCGCGAGGGGTGCTGGTACCTATCTCCAGCAGTCAATGCGCAAAAAGCGGGGTTGTATTATGAAATTTAGGCAGGATCAGGATGAGTCGGGAATAAAGATGAACACACAAACTGTTTCTGATAGAATTAAAATGTGTTGTTTTATTCTGCCACAGAAAACAGCAAAGCAAGCACATCAATCAAGGCACGGTGCTGAATACAAATTATATTGTCTCAATACAATTTATATTGTCCCCCTACCGTGACACAAGGATCGGAGGGCCGGTCGATCCCGGCAGGGCAGCAACCAGCGCAGCTAGGCGTCCGTACGCAACCCTAGCAGACCCCACCGGTGTCAACAAGCCCCCCCCATTTATGCCACACTTCAAAGTAAAATCTTTCACCCAATCAGGAAAAGTGACCGCTCCCTCTCACACCTGGAGCGCATGATTACAGAAACCAAAATATGCAACCGGCATCCCCCGAACCCACCCAGGGCTCGTGGACAGCCAAAACCAAAAACAAAATTACATAATGATCAGATACAAAAACAAGTTACATCATGCCCAGTACCTGGTACCAATCACTGCTTCATCTGTGTTACCTCCCAAGAGCTACTGACCCTCCCCAGAGCTCATTATGCCCAGTATCTGTTCCCCAGAGCTCATGGACACAGTGTAAAAAAACATGTTAAAAGACTCCTTCATTTGTGATACAAAACTTGTATGATTGTCAAAGAACATAAAATATAAAACCCTTATATATCAGGGGTACATCCTGGACAGGTCGCCAGTCCATCGCAGGGCAACACAGAGACAAACAACCATTTACACTCACACCTAAGGAGAATTTAGACAAGTCAACCTAACCTAACAGTCATGTTTTTGGACTGTGGGAGGAAGTTGGAGTAACCGGAGAAAACCCATGCATGCTCAGGGACAAGATGCAGACTCCATGCAGAAAGACCCCGGGCCGGGAACTGAACCCAAAACATTCTTGAAGCAAGGCAGCAGTGCTACCCACTGTGCCACTGAGCGGCCCAGATTTGGAACAAATCACAAAACATTGCAAATGAATACCTGAATCCTTTAAAGTAAAGTATTTTTTCATTCAAATTCAATCAATTAAATTGAAACAGCTGAAATAATTTTCAAAATCTGACAAAAAAACTCCTTACAAATTCAAATACATTAGAATTAGCCTGAAAATAAAATAAGCCTATATAAAATCTAATAATTTTACTCACCTTTCAAATATTCATTTAGAGTATTTATTTGATAAAATAGACTGTGTGATGAACTAGGTGCTTGACCCAGAATACTGACAGCCAGGCTAAGAGATAGGAGAAAAGATTTTATTTTGGTTCACAGGCAGACAGGAAAGGACGGCGTCTCTGGAAGCAGGGACAGTTTTAGGTGGAATGCAAGCTCTCTTTTCGACAGCTGGAGATGAGGGAGGTGGGTGGTGTGGCTTGGTAGCTGGAGACTGGTTTGGAGCTGGATCCTGGGTAGACAGAGCACAGGTAAGATTAATATTAACAATTTCAAATGCTGAAGTGATTACTTTCACAAGGGAAAGAAGTTGCCACCTCTAGAGAGAGAGAGATAGAGAGAGAGAGAGAGAGAGAGAGAGAGAGAGAGAGAGAGAACACAACCTAAACTGCACCCAAAAAAGGCTCAGACACCACAGACTGTTTATTATAAAATCTGTATCGCGTCTATTGGCTAATTTAAAGTAATCTGGGCTACATGCTGGCAATGAATGAGTTAAAACTATTTTAATAGGTCTGTGGAACTAAGCTATTTACCATTGATTGGAAGACAGATGTCAACATTCCATTAATTTACGACCATTTTCCAGACATTAACATCACATTTGGCAGTTCTTTCAAGATAATAATCTTAACACGTGTCTTAAATTGCTTAATTTAAATACATTTTTCAAACCTTCGATTCTCTCCTCTCTCTTTTGAATGTTCAGCAATGCCTGTACACTCTAGGCTAATTCTCGTGTGTCATGACAAATTTAAAGACAGAAAATTGTTTGTGCTTCAAACTAGTTTACCTAGTTTTGCATGCTATCGCTATGTCCAGAGATTAGATTTCTACATATTTGGTGAGACAAAGGTAAGTTAGGTAATGTCCTCTGACTCTTGACTTACCTGATTCGTTAGTATTTGACTTCTTCAAAATGAAGCCCCTCAAATTGCGTGGTCTTCGCCACTTGGCTGTGATGCTGTTCAGAACACCATCACCTGCTCCGCTGGTTGCGCCAGCCTTCTGGGCCGCCGTAATTTAGTCAGGCTACTCATAAGCGAACAGCCTGCCAAATGTTGAAAGGGCAATATTACTGCCATTACTGCTAATATATAATTGACATTTTTACCTTCAGTGATAAAATATCACAGGGGATAGTATGAGGGGATGGTCATTTAAGAAGGGGGATGATTTTAAAGATTTATTTAAGAAGGGGGATGCCATCCCCCCTCAACTCGAGTACTGAGTATAAGAGTTTATAAAAAAAATGAATCTCCAAGCCAGACATGTTTCAATTAAAACAATTGACTATACTACTGAAACGTAACTAAACTAAGCTACTATGTACAAAGAAGAAGGAAAACATGGTTGAAAACCATAATTAATGAGATGATGTAATGATATCACAGTTTTGCATAGATTTTGTTTTTTAAATTTATCTTGAAGAAATTGGAAAGTGATTAAAATACCTTTTAAGTAATTTAGAGCAACATAAACATTTTCAAACCAATTTATAATGAAAATCCAAATGGTGAATGAAACATTATTTGGCAAATGTTTTATTAAATTATATTCTTAATCAGAAATCAACCACCTTTACTTAACTGATCATTAGCTTTCTTTGAGTGACCTACCAAACATGAGACATCAGGATTCCCATTAAATGACTTTTGTTCATAATTTTGTAATAAAAATGTAATAAGCATATGAAAAAAAACACATGGCTATTAACATTATATTAGTGTTTAAACTCGTGGTGGAATAAAGCTTGTTCTAGCTTTATAACAACAGCCCAAAGCATATTACTGTAGCATAGCATATCTTGGGATCCATCCTGTCCTGTGGAGTCAGCTGAGGTAAGAGGGGGTTGCAGAGCAGAGTCCTAGAGCAGCACTGAGAGGCAAAATGCACCATCTGCCCCATTGAAAATGCGTACGATAGAGATTGGTCCTCAATGTCCAAAATTATTATCATGCTTTATGGCCAAACAATAGCAATTTCCAAGGCAAGGCAAACATAAAGATTGAGATCAGTTCATAGTTGATAAATGACATGTATTTATAGATAATATTGTAAATGTATTTCAGTAAATCCTGGTAATTGTTGCACACAGTACCTTTAAGTACATGTTGATAAGGCTTTGGCATATAGTAATGGTCTGGGTTAGGCCATATAAACTTAAAGTCAATAAAATGTCCCCATTAGTCAGGAAAACATGACCGTGTGTGTGTTTGTTACCTTGTGGGGACAAATACCCCGTTTACACTACCCTTAAAAAACTGAGCCGAGACCGGTCCGAGCTCAGTAACTGAGATAACTTGT